>NW_027133915.1:0-151043 GCF_037392515.1 Haliotis asinina
CCGAAAGTGTCTCAAATCGGTCTGCTGGCACACAACATTGTAGTTTATGGATAGATCGACAATTTTTTACATCAGACCAATGCCTACAAAGCGCCTGCAATGTTAAAACGTCGTTTCAGTTATTGGAGATACCCCTACATACGTTGCTGAATGGTTCCTTTTTAAATACTACCCGAAAGTGTCTCAAATCGGTCTGCTGACACACAACATTGTAGTTTATGGATACATCGACAATTTTTTACATCAGACCAATGCCTACAAAGCGCCTGCAATGTTAAAACGTCGCCTCAGTTATTGGAGATACCCCTACATACGTTGCTGAATGGTTCCTTTTTAAATACTACCCGAAAGTGTCTCAAATCGGTCTGCTGGCACACAACATTGTAGTTTATGGATAGATCGACAATTTTTTACATCAGACCAATGCCTACAAAGCGCCTGCAATGTTAAAACGTCGCCTCAGTTATTGGAGATACCCCTACATACGTTGCTGAATGGTTCCTTTTTAAATACTACCCGAAAGTGTCCCAAATCGGTCTGCTGACACACAACACTGTAGTTTATGGATAGATCGACAATTTTTTACATCAGATTAATGCCTACAAAGCGCCTGCAATGTTAAAACGTCGCCTCAGTTATTGGAGATACCCCTACATACGTTGCTGAATGGTTCCTTTTTAAATACTACCCGAAAGTGTCCCAAATCGGTCTGCTGGCACACAACATTGTAGTTTATGGATAGATCGACAATTTTTTACATCAGATTAATGCCTACAAAGCGCCTGCAATGTTAAGACGTCGGATCAGTTATTGGAGATACCCCTACACACGTTGCTGAATGGTTCCTTTTTAAATACTACCCGAAAGTGTCTCAAATCGGTCTGCTGGCACACAACATTGTAGTTTATGGATAGATCGACAATTTTTTACATCAGACCAATGCCTACAAAGCGCCTGCAATGTTAAAACGTCGCCTCAGTTATTGGAGATACCCCTACATACGTTGCTGAATGGTTCCTTTTTAAATACTACCCGAAAGTGTCCCAAATCGGTCTGCTGACACACAACACTGTAGTTTATGGATAGATCGACAATTTTTTACATCAGATTAATGCCTACAAAGCGCCTGCAATGTTAAAACGTCGCCTCAGTTATTGGAGATACCCCTACATACGTTGCTGAATGGTTCCTTTTTAAATACTACCCGAAAGTGTCCCAAATCGGTCTGCTGGCACACAACATTGTAGTTTATGGATAGATCGACAATTTTTTACATCAGACCAATGCCTACAAAGCGCCTGCAATGTTAAAACGTCGCCTCAGTTATTGGAGATACCCCTACATACGTTGCTGAATGGTTCCTTTTTAAATACTACCCGAAAGTGTCTCAAATCGGTCTGCTGACACACAACATTGTAGTTTATGGATACATCGACAATTTTTTACATCAGACCAATGCCTACAAAGCGCCTGCAATGTTAAAACGTCGCCTCAGTTATTGGAGATACCCCTACATACGTTGCTGAATGGTTCCTTTTTAAATACTACCCGAAAGTGTCTCAAATCGGTCTGCTGACACACAACATTGTAGTTTATGGATACATCGACAATTTTTAACATCAGACCAATGCCTACAAAGCGCCTGCAATGTTAAAACGTCGCCTCAGTTATTGGAGATACCCCTACATACGTTGCTGAATGGTTCCTTTTTAAATACTACCCGAAAGTGTCTCAAATCGGTCTGCTGGCACACAACATTGTAGTTTATGGATACATCGACAATTTTTTACATCAGATTAATGCCTACAAAGCGCCTGCAATGTTAAGACGTCGGATCAGTTATTGGAGATACCCCTACATACATTGCTGAATGGTTCCTTTTTAAATACTACCCGAAAGTGTCTCAAATCGGTCTGCTGGCACACAACATTGTAGTTTATGGATAGATCGACAATTTTTTACATCAGACCAATGCCTACAAAGCGCCTGCAATTTTAAAACGTCGCCTCAGTTATTGGAGATACCCCTACATACGTTGCTGAATGGTTCCTTTTTAAATACTACCCGAAAGTGTCCCAAATCGGTCTGCTGACACACAACACTGTAGTTTATGGATAGATCGACAATTTTTTACATCAGATTAATGCCTACAAAGCGCCTGCAATGTTAAAACGTCGCCTCAGTTATTGGAGATACCCCTACATACGTTGCTGAATGGTTCCTTTTTAAATACTACCCGAAAGTGTCTCAAATCGGTCTGCTGGCACACAACATTGTAGTTTATGGATAGATCGACAATTTTTTACATCAGACCAATGCCTACAAAGCGCCTGCAATGTTAAAACGTCGCCTCAGTTATTGGAGATACCCCTACATACGTTGCTGAATGGTTCCTTTTTAAACACTACCCGAAAGTGTCTCAAATCGGTCTGCTGACACACAACATTGTAGTTTATGGATACATCGACAATTTTTTACATCAGACCAATGCCTACAAAGCGCTTGCAATGTTAAAACGTCGCCTCAGTTATTGGAGATACCCCTACATACGTTGCTGAATGGTTCCTTTTTAAATACTACCCGAAAGTGTCTCAAATCGGTCTGCTGGCACACAACATTGTAGTTTATGGATAGATCGACAATTTTTTACATCTGACCAATGCCTACAAAGCGCCTGCAATGTTAAAACGTCGCCTCAGTTATTGGAGATACCCCTACATACGTTGCTGAATGGTTCCTTTTTAAATACTACCCGAAAGTGTCTCAAATCGGTCTGCTGACACACAACATTGTAGTTTATGGATAGATCGACAATTTTTTACATCAGACCAATGCCTACAAAGCGCCTGCAATGTTAAAACGTCGCCTCAGTTATTGGAGATACCCCTACATACGTTGCTGAATGGTTCCTTTTTAAATACTACCCGAAAGTGTCTCAAATCGGTCTGCTGACACACAACATTGTAGTTTATGGATACATCGACAATTTTTTACATCAGACCAATGCCTACAAAGCGCCTGCAATGTTAAAACGTCGCCTCAGTTATTGGAGATACCCCTACATACGTTGCTGAATGGTTCCTTTTTAAATACTACCCGAAAGTGTCTCAAATCGGTCTGCTGGCACACAACATTGTAGTTTATGGATAGATCGACAATTTTTTACATCAGACCAATGCCTACAAAGCGCCTGCAATGTTAAAACGTCGCCTCAGTTATTGGAGAAACCCCTACATACGTTGCTGAATGGTTCCTTTTTAAATACTACCCGAAAGTGTCTCAAATCGGTCTGCTGACACACAACATTGTAGTTTATGGATACATCGACAATTTTTTACATCAGACCAATGCCTACAAAGCGCCTGCAATGTTAAAACGTCGCCTCAGTTATTGGAGATACCCCTACATACGTTGCTGAATGGTTCCTTTTTAAATACTACCCGAAAGTGTCTCAAATCGGTCTGCTGACACACAACATTGTAGTTTATGGATACATCGACAATTTTTAACATCAGACCAATGCCTACAAAGCGCCTGCAATGTTAAAACGTCGTTTCAGTTATTGGAGATACCCCTACATACGTTGCTGAATGGTTCCTTTTTAAATACTACCCGAAAGTGTCTCAAATCGGTCTGCTGACACACAACATTGTAGTTTATGGATACATCGACAATTTTTTACATCAGACCAATGCCTACAAAGCGCCTGCAATGTTAAAACGTCGCCTCAGTTATTGGAGATACCCCTACATACGTTGCTGAATGGTTCCTTTTTAAATACTACCCGAAAGTGTCTCAAATCGGTCTGCTGGCACACAACATTGTAGTTTATGGATAGATCGACAATTTTTTACATCAGACCAATGCCTACAAAGCGCCTGCAATGTTAAAACGTCGCCTCAGTTATTGGAGATACCCCTACATACGTTGCTGAATGGTTCCTTTTTAAATACTACCCGAAAGTGTCCCAAATCGGTCTGCTGACACACAACACTGTAGTTTATGGATAGATCGACAATTTTTTACATCAGATTAATGCCTACAAAGCGCCTGCAATGTTAAAACGTCGCCTCAGTTATTGGAGATACCCCTACATACGTTGCTGAATGGTTCCTTTTTAAATACTACCCGAAAGTGTCCCAAATCGGTCTGCTGGCACACAACATTGTAGTTTATGGATAGATCGACAATTTTTTACATCAGATTAATGCCTACAAAGCGCCTGCAATGTTAAGACGTCGGATCAGTTATTGGAGATACCCCTACACACGTTGCTGAATGGTTCCTTTTTAAATACTACCCGAAAGTGTCTCAAATCGGTCTGCTGGCACACAACATTGTAGTTTATGGATAGATCGACAATTTTTTACATCAGACCAATGCCTACAAAGCGCCTGCAATGTTAAAACGTCGCCTCAGTTATTGGAGATACCCCTACATACGTTGCTGAATGGTTCCTTTTTAAATACTACCCGAAAGTGTCCCAAATCGGTCTGCTGACACACAACACTGTAGTTTATGGATAGATCGACAATTTTTTACATCAGATTAATGCCTACAAAGCGCCTGCAATGTTAAAACGTCGCCTCAGTTATTGGAGATACCCCTACATACGTTGCTGAATGGTTCCTTTTTAAATACTACCCGAAAGTGTCCCAAATCGGTCTGCTGGCACACAACATTGTAGTTTATGGATAGATCGACAATTTTTTACATCAGACCAATGCCTACAAAGCGCCTGCAATGTTAAAACGTCGCCTCAGTTATTGGAGATACCCCTACATACGTTGCTGAATGGTTCCTTTTTAAATACTACCCGAAAGTGTCTCAAATCGGTCTGCTGACACACAACATTGTAGTTTATGGATACATCGACAATTTTTTACATCAGACCAATGCCTACAAAGCGCCTGCAATGTTAAAACGTCGCCTCAGTTATTGGAGATACCCCTACATACGTTGCTGAATGGTTCCTTTTTAAATACTACCCGAAAGTGTCTCAAATCGGTCTGCTGACACACAACATTGTAGTTTATGGATACATCGACAATTTTTAACATCAGACCAATGCCTACAAAGCGCCTGCAATGTTAAAACGTCGCCTCAGTTATTGGAGATACCCCTACATACGTTGCTGAATGGTTCCTTTTTAAATACTACCCGAAAGTGTCTCAAATCGGTCTGCTGGCACACAACATTGTAGTTTATGGATACATCGACAATTTTTTACATCAGATTAATGCCTACAAAGCGCCTGCAATGTTAAGACGTCGGATCAGTTATTGGAGATAACCCTACATACATTGCTGAATGGTTCCTTTTTAAATACTACCCGAAAGTGTCTCAAATCGGTCTGCTGGCACACAACATTGTAGTTTATGGATAGATCGACAATTTTTTACATCAGACCAATGCCTACAAAGCGCCTGCAATTTTAAAACGTCGCCTCAGTTATTGGAGATACCCCTACATACGTTGCTGAATGGTTCCTTTTTAAATACTACCCGAAAGTGTCCCAAATCGGTCTGCTGACACACAACACTGTAGTTTATGGATAGATCGACAATTTTTTACATCAGATTAATGCCTACAAAGCGCCTGCAATGTTAAAACGTCGCCTCAGTTATTGGAGATACCCCTACATACGTTGCTGAATGGTTCCTTTTTAAATACTACCCGAAAGTGTCTCAAATCGGTCTGCTGGCACACAACATTGTAGTTTATGGATACATCGACAATTTTTTACATCAGACCAATGCCTACAAAGCGCCTGCAATGTTAAAACGTCGCCTCAGTTATTGGAGATACCCCTACATACGTTGCTGAATGGTTCCTTTTTAAACACTACCCGAAAGTGTCTCAAATCGGTCTGCTGACACACAACATTGTAGTTTATGGATACATCGACAATTTTTTACATCAGACCAATGCCTACAAAGCGCTTGCAATGTTAAAACGTCGCCTCAGTTATTGGAGATACCCCTACATACGTTGCTGAATGGTTCCTTTTTAAATACTACCCGAAAGTGTCTCAAATCGGTCTGCTGGCACACAACATTGTAGTTTATGGATAGATCGACAATTTTTTACATCTGACCAATGCCTACAAAGCGCCTGCAATGTTAAAACGTCGCCTCAGTTATTGGAGATACCCCTACATACGTTGCTGAATGGTTCCTTTTTAAATACTACCCGAAAGTGTCTCAAATCGGTCTGCTGACACACAACATTGTAGTTTATGGATAGATCGACAATTTTTTACATCAGACCAATGCCTACAAAGCGCCTGCAATGTTAAAACGTCGCCTCAGTTATTGGAGATACCCCTACATACGTTGCTGAATGGTTCCTTTTTAAATACTACCCGAAAGTGTCTCAAATCGGTCTGCTGACACACAACATTGTAGTTTATGGATACATCGACAATTTTTTACATCAGACCAATGCCTACAAAGCGCCTGCAATGTTAAAACGTCGCCTCAGTTATTGGAGATACCCCTACATACGTTGCTGAATGGTTCCTTTTTAAATACTACCCGAAAGTGTCTCAAATCGGTCTGCTGGCACACAACATTGTAGTTTATGGATAGATCGACAATTTTTTACATCAGACCAATGCCTACAAAGCGCCTGCAATGTTAAAACGTCGCCTCAGTTATTGGAGAAACCCCTACATACGTTGCTGAATGGTTCCTTTTTAAATACTACCCGAAAGTGTCTCAAATCGGTCTGCTGACACACAACATTGTAGTTTATGGATACATCGACAATTTTTTACATCAGACCAATGCCTACAAAGCGCCTGCAATGTTAAAACGTCGCCTCAGTTATTGGAGATACCCCTACATACGTTGCTGAATGGTTCCTTTTTAAATACTACCCGAAAGTGTCTCAAATCGGTCTGCTGACACACAACATTGTAGTTTATGGATACATCGACAATTTTTAACATCAGACCAATGCCTACAAAGCGCCTGCAATGTTAAAACGTCGCCTCAGTTATTGGAGATACCCCTACATACGTTGCTGAATGGTTCCTTTTTAAATACTACCCGAAAGTGTCTCAAATCGGTCTGCTGGCACACAACATTGTAGTTTATGGATAGATCGACAATTTTTTACATCAGATTAATGCCTACAAAGCGCCTGCAATGTTAAGACGTCGGATCAGTTATTGGAGATACCCCTACATACATTGCTGAATGGTTCCTTTTTAAATACTACCCGAAAGTGTCTCAAATCGGTCTGCTGGCACACAACATTGTAGTTTATGGATAGATCGACAATTTTTTACATCAGACCAATGCCTACAAAGCGCCTGCAATTTTAAAACGTCGCCTCAGTTATTGGAGATACCCCTACATACGTTGCTGAATGGTTCCTTTTTAAATACTACCCGAAAGTGTCCCAAATCGGTCTGCTGACACACAACACTGTAGTTTATGGATAGATCGACAATTTTTTACATCAGATTAATGCCTACAAAGCGCCTGCAATGTTAAAACGTCGCCTCAGTTATTGGAGATACCCCTACATACGTTGCTGAATGGTTCCTTTTTAAATACTACCCGAAAGTGTCTCAAATCGGTCTGCTGGCACACAACATTGTAGTTTATGGATAGATCGACAATTTTTTACATCAGATTAATGCCTACAAAGCGCCTGCAATGTTAAGACGTCGGATCAGTTATTGGAGATACCCCTACATACATTGCTGAATGGTTCCTTTTTAAATACTACCCGAAAGTGTCTCAAATCGGTCTGCTGGCACACAACATTGTAGTTTATGGATAGATCGACAATTTTTTACATCAGACCAATGCCTACAAAGCGCCTGCAATTTTAAAACGTCGCCTCAGTTATTGGAGATACCCCTACATACGTTGCTGAATGGTTCCTTTTTAAATACTACCCGAAAGTGTCCCAAATCGGTCTGCTGACACACAACACTGTAGTTTATGGATAGATCGACAATTTTTTACATCAGATTAATGCCTACAAAGCGCCTGCAATGTTAAAACGTCGCCTCAGTTATTGGAGATACCCCTACATACGTTGCTGAATGGTTCCTTTTTAAATACTACCCGAAAGTGTCTCAAATCGGTCTGCTGACACACAACATTGTAGTTTATGGATACATCGACAATTTTTTACATCAGACCAATGCCTACAAAGCGCCTGCAATGTTAAAACGTCGCCTCAGTTATTGGAGATACCCCTACATACGTTGCTGAATGGTTCCTTTTTAAATACTACCCGAAAGTGTCTCAAATCGGTCTGCTGGCACACAACATTGTAGTTTATGGATAGATCGACAATTTTTTACATCAGACCAATGCCTACAAAGCGCCTGCAATGTTAAAACGTCGCCTCAGTTATTGGAGATACCCCTACATACGTTGCTGAATGGTTCCTTTTTAAATACTACCCGAAAGTGTCTCAAATCGGTCTGCTGACACACAACATTGTAGTTTATGGATACATCGACAATTTTTTACATCAGACCAATGCCTACAAAGCGCCTGCAATGTTAAAACGTCGCCTCAGTTATTGGAGATACCCCTACATACGTTGCTGAATGGTTCCTTTTTAAATACTACCCGAAAGTGTCTCAAATCGGTCTGCTGACACACAACATTGTAGTTTATGGATACATCGACAATTTTTAACATCAGACCAATGCCTACAAAGCGCCTGCAATGTTAAAACGTCGCCTCAGTTATTGGAGATACCCCTACATACGTTGCTGAATGGTTCCTTTTTAAATACTACCCGAAAGTGTCTCAAATCGGTCTGCTGGCACACAACATTGTAGTTTATGGATAGATCGACAATTTTTTACATCAGATTAATGCCTACAAAGCGCCTGCAATGTTAAGACGTCGGATCAGTTATTGGAGATACCCCTACATACATTGCTGAATGGTTCCTTTTTAAATACTACCCGAAAGTGTCTCAAATCGGTCTGCTGGCACACAACATTGTAGTTTATGGATAGATCGACAATTTTTTACATCAGACCAATGCCTACAAAGCGCCTGCAATTTTAAAACGTCGCCTCAGTTATTGGAGATACCCCTACATACGTTGCTGAATGGTTCCTTTTTAAATACTACCCGAAAGTGTCCCAAATCGGTCTCCTGACACACAACACTGTAGTTTATGGATAGATCGACAATTTTTTACATCAGATTAATGCCTACAAAGCGCCTGCAATGTTAAAACGTCGCCTCAGTTATTGGAGATACCCCTACATACGTTGCTGAATGGTTCCTTTTTAAATACTACCCGAAAGTGTCTCAAATCGGTCTGCTGACACACAACATTGTAGTTTATGGATACATCGACAATTTTTTACATCAGACCAATGCCTACAAAGCGCTTGCAATGTTAAAACGTCGCCTCAGTTATTGGAGATACCCCTACATACGTTGCTGAATGGTTCCTTTTTAAATACTACCCGAAAGTGTCTCAAATCGGTCTGCTGGCACACAACATTGTAGTTTATGGATAGATCGACAATTTTTTACATCAGACCAATGCCTACAAAGCGCCTGCAATGTTAAAACGTCGCCTCAGTTATTGGAGATACCCCTACATACGTTGCTGAATGGTTCCTTTTTAAATACTACCCGAAAGTGTCTCAAATCGGTCTGCTGGCACACAACATTGTAGTTTATGGATAGATCGACAATTTTTTACATCAGACCAATGCCTACAAAGCGCCTGCAATGTTAAAACGTCGCCTCAGTTATTGGAGATACCCCTACATACGTTGCTGAATGGTTCCTTTTTAAATACTACCCGAAAGTGTCTCAAATCGGTCTGCTGGCACACAACATTGTAGTTTATGGATAGATCGACAATTTTTTACATCAGACCAATGCCTACAAAGCGCCTGCAATGTTAAAACGTCGCCTCAGTTATTGGAGATACCCCTACATACGTTGCTGAATGGTTCCTTTTTAAATACTACCCGAAAGTGTCTCAAATCGGTCTGCTGGCACACAACATTGTAGTTTATGGATAGATCGACAATTTTTTACATCAGACCAATGCCTACAAAGCGCCTGCAATGTTAAAACGTCGCCTCAGTTATTGGAGATACCCCTACATACGTTGCTGAATGGTTCCTTTTTAAATACTACCCGAAAGTGTCTCAAATCGGTCTGCTGACACACAACATTGTAGTTTATGGATACATCGACAATTTTTTACATCAGACCAATGCCTACAAAGCGCCTGCAATGTTAAAACGTCGCCTCAGTTATTGGAGATACCCCTACATACGTTGCTGAATGGTTCCTTTTTAAATACTACCCGAAAGTGTCTCAAATCGGTCTGCTGGCACACAACATTGTAGTTTATGGATAGATCGACAATTTTTTACATCAGACCAATGCCTACAAAGCGCCTGCAATGTTAAAACGTCGCCTCAGTTATTGGAGATACCCCTACATACGTTGCTGAATGGTTCCTTTTTAAATACTACCCGAAAGTGTCTCAAATCGGTCTGCTGACACACAACATTGTAGTTTATGGATACATCGACAATTTTTTACATCAGACCAATGCCTACAAAGCGCCTGCAATGTTAAAACGTCGCCTCAGTTATTGGAGATACCCCTACATACGTTGCTGAATGGTTCCTTTTTAAATACTACCCGAAAGTGTCTCAAATCGGTCTGCTGGCACACAACATTGTAGTTTATGGATAGATCGACAATTTTTTACATCAGACCAATGCCTACAAAGCGCCTGCAATGTTAAAACGTCGCCTCAGTTATTGGAGATACCCCTACATACGTTGCTGAATGGTTCCTTTTTAAATACTACCCGAAAGTGTCTCAAATCGGTCTGCTGACACACAACATTGTAGTTTATGGATACATCGACAATTTTTTACATCAGACCAATGCCTACAAAGCGCTTGCAATGTTAAAACGTCGCCTCAGTTATTGGAGATACCCCTACATACGTTGCTGAATGGTTCCTTTTTAAATACTACCCGAAAGTGTCTCAAATCGGTCTGCTGGCACACAACATTGTAGTTTATGGATAGATCGACAATTTTTTACATCAGACCAATGCCTACAAAGCGCCTGCAATGTTAAAACGTCGCCTCAGTTATTGGAGATACCCCTACATACGTTGCTGAATGGTTCCTTTTTAAATACTACCCGAAAGTGTCTCAAATCGGTCTGCTGACACACAACATTGTAGTTTATGGATACATCGACAATTTTTTACATCAGACCAATGCCTACAAAGCGCCTGCAATGTTAAAACGTCGCCTCAGTTATTGGAGATACCCCTACATACGTTGCTGAATGGTTCCTTTTTAAATACTACCCGAAAGTGTCTCAAATCGGTCTGCTGGCACACAACATTGTAGTTTATGGATAGATCGACAATTTTTTACATCAGACCAATGCCTACAAAGCGCCTGCAATGTTAAAACGTCGCCTCAGTTATTGGAGATACCCCTACATACGTTGCTGAATGGTTCCTTTTTAAATACTACCCGAAAGTGTCTCAAATCGGTCTGCTGGCACACAACATTGTAGTTTATGGATAGATCGACAATTTTTTACATCAGACCAATGCCTACAAAGCGCCTGCAATGTTAAAACGTCGCCTCAGTTATTGGAGATACCCCTACATACGTTGCTGAATGGTTCCTTTTTAAATACTACCCGAAAGTGTCTCAAATCGGTCTGCTGACACACAACATTGTAGTTTATGGATACATCGACAATTTTTTACATCAGACCAATGCCTACAAAGCGCCTGCAATGTTAAAACGTCGCCTCAGTTATTGGAGATACCCCTACATACGTTGCTGAATGGTTCCTTTTTAAATACTACCCGAAAGTGTCTCAAATCGGTCTGCTGGCACACAACATTGTAGTTTATGGATAGATCGACAATTTTTTACATCAGACCAATGCCTACAAAGCGCCTGCAATGTTAAAACGTCGCCTCAGTTATTGGAGATACCCCTACATACGTTGCTGAATGGTTCCTTTTTAAATACTACCCGAAAGTGTCTCAAATCGGTCTGCTGACACACAACATTGTAGTTTATGGATACATCGACAATTTTTTACATCAGACCAATGCCTACAAAGCGCCTGCAATGTTAAAACGTCGCCTCAGTTATTGGAGATACCCCTACATACGTTGCTGAATGGTTCCTTTTTAAATACTACCCGAAAGTGTCTCAAATCGGTCTGCTGGCACACAACATTGTAGTTTATGGATAGATCGACAATTTTTTACATCAGATTAATGCCTACAAAGCGCCTGCAATGTTAAGACGTCGGATCAGTTATTGGAGATACCCCTACACACGTTGCTGAATGGTTCCTTTTTAAATACTACCCGAAAGTGTCCCAAATCGGTCTGCTGACACACAACACTGTAGTTTATGGATAGATCGACAATTTTTTACATCAGATTAATGCCTACAAAGCGCCTGCAATGTTAAAACGTCGCCTCAGTTATTGGAGATACCCCTACATACGTTGCTGAATGGTTCCTTTTTAAATACTACCCGAAAGTGTCCCAAATCGGTCTGCTGGCACACAACATTGTAGTTTATGGATAGATCGACAATTTTTTACATCAGATTAATGCCTACAAAGCGCCTGCAATGTTAAAACGTCGCCTCAGTTATTGGAGATACCCCTACATACGTTGCTGAATGGTTCCTTTTTAAATACTACCCGAAAGTGTCTCAAATCGGTCTGCTGGCACACAACATTGTAGTTTATGGATAGATCGACAATTTTTTACATCAGACCAATGCCTACAAAGCGCCTGCAATGTTAAAACGTCGCCTCAGTTATTGGAGATACCCCTACATACGTTGCTGAATGGTTCCTTTTTAAATACTACCCGAAAGTGTCTCAAATCGGTCTGCTGACACACAACATTGTAGTTTATGGATACATCGACAATTTTTTACATCAGACCAATGCCTACAAAGCGCCTGCAATGTTAAAACGTCGCCTCAGTTATTGGAGATACCCCTACATACGTTGCTGAATGGTTCCTTTTTAAATACTACCCGAAAGTGTCTCAAATCGGTCTGCTGGCACACAACATTGTAGTTTATGGATAGATCGACAATTTTTTACATCAGACCAATGCCTACAAAGCGCCTGCAATGTTAAAACGTCGCCTCAGTTATTGGAGATACCCCTACATACGTTGCTGAATGGTTCCTTTTTAAATACTACCCGAAAGTGTCTCAAATCGGTCTGCTGGCACACAACATTGTAGTTTATGGATAGATCGACAATTTTTTACATCAGATTAATGCCTACAAAGCGCCTGCAATGTCAAGACGTCGGATCAGTTATTGGAGATACCCCTACATACGTTGCTGAATGGTTCCTTTTTAAATACTACCCGAAAGTGTCTCAAATCGGTCTGCTGGCACACAACATTGTAGTTTATGGATAGATCGACAATTTTTTACATCAGACCAATGCCTACAAAGCGCCTGCAATTTTAAAACGTCGCCTCAGTTATTGGAGATACCCCTACATACGTTGCTGAATGGTTCCTTTTTAAATACTACCCGAAAGTGTCCCAAATCGGTCTGCTGACACACAACACTGTAGTTTATGGATAGATCGACAATTTTTTACATCAGATTAATGCCTACAAAGCGCCTGCAATGTTAAAACGTCGCCTCAGTTATTGGAGATACCCCTACATACGTTGCTGAATGGTTCCTTTTTAAATACTACCCGAAAGTGTCTCAAATCGGTCTGCTGGCACACAACATTGTAGTTTATGGATAGATCGACAATTTTTTACATCAGACCAATGCCTACAAAGCGCCTGCAATGTTAAAACGTCGCCTCAGTTATTGGAGATACCCCTACATACGTTGCTGAATGGTTCCTTTTTAAATACTACCCGAAAGTGTCTCAAATCGGTCTGCTGACACACAACATTGTAGTTTATGGATACATCGACAATTTTTTGCATCAGACCAATGCCTACAAAGCGCCTGCAATGTTAAAACGTCGCCTCAGTTATTGGAGATACCCCTACATACGTTGCTGAATGGTTCCTTTTTAAATACTACCCGAAAGTGTCTCAAATCGGTCTGCTGACACACAACATTGTAGTTTATGGATAGATCGACAATTTTTTACATCAGACCAATGCCTACAAAGCGCCTGCAATGTTAAAACGTCGCCTCAGTTATTGGAGATACCCCTACATACGTTGCTGAATGGTTCCTTTTTAAATACTACCCGAAAGTGTCTCAAATCGGTCTGCTGACACACAACATTGTAGTTTATGGATACATCGACAATTTTTTACATCAGACCAATGCCTACAAAGCGCCTGCAATGTTAAAACGTCGCCTCAGTTATTGGAGATACCCCTACATACGTTGCTGAATGGTTCCTTTTTAAATACTACCCGAAAGTGTCTCAAATCGGTCTGCTGGCACACAACATTGTAGTTTATGGATAGATCGACAATTTTTTACATCAGACCAATGCCTACAAAGCGCCTGCAATGTTAAAACGTCGCCTCAGTTATTGGAGATACCCCTACATACGTTGCTGAATGGTTCCTTTTTAAATACTACCCGAAAGTGTCTCAAATCGGTCTGCTGACACACAACATTGTAGTTTATGGATACATCGACAATTTTTTGCATCAGACCAATGCCTACAAAGCGCCTGCAATGTTAAAACGTCGCCTCAGTTATTGGAGATACCCCTACATACGTTGCTGAATGGTTCCTTTTTAAATACTACCCGAAAGTGTCTCAAATCGGTCTGCTGACACACAACATTGTAGTTTATGGATAGATCGACAATTTTTTACATCAGACCAATGCCTACAAAGCGCCTGCAATGTTAAAACGTCGCCTCAGTTATTGGAGATACCCCTACATACGTTGCTGAATGGTTCCTTTTTAAATACTACCCGAAAGTGTCTCAAATCGGTCTGCTGACACACAACATTGTAGTTTATGGATACATCGACAATTTTTTACATCAGACCAATGCCTACAAAGCGCCTGCAATGTTAAAACGTCGCCTCAGTTATTGGAGATACCCCTACATACGTTGCTGAATGGTTCCTTTTTAAATACTACCCGAAAGTGTCTCAAATCGGTCTGCTGGCACACAACATTGTAGTTTATGGATAGATCGACAATTTTTTACATCAGATTAATGCCTACAAAGCGCCTGCAATGTTAAGACGTCGGATCAGTTATTGGAGATACCCCTACACACGTTGCTGAATGGTTCCTTTTTAAATACTACCCGAAAGTGTCCCAAATCGGTCTGCTGACACACAACACTGTAGTTTATGGATAGATCGACAATTTTTTACATCAGATTAATGCCTACAAAGCGCCTGCAATGTTAAAACGTCGCCTCAGTTATTGGAGATACCCCTACATACGTTGCTGAATGGTTCCTTTTTAAATACTACCCGAAAGTGTCCCAAATCGGTCTGCTGGCACACAACATTGTAGTTTATGGATAGATCGACAATTTTTTACATCAGATTAATGCCTACAAAGCGCCTGCAATGTTAAGACGTCGGATCAGTTATTGGAGATACCCCTACACACGTTGCTAAATGGTTCCTTTTTAAATACTACCCGAAAGTGTCTCAAATCGGTCTGCTGGCACACAACATTGTAGTTTATGGATAGATCGACAATTTTTTACATCAGACCAATGCCTACAAAGCGCCTGCAATGTTAAAACGTCGCCTCAGTTATTGGAGATACCCCTACATACGTTGCTGAATGGTTCCTTTTTAAATACTACCCGAAAGTGTCCCAAATCGGTCTGCTGACACACAACACTGTAGTTTATGGATAGATCGACAATTTTTTACATCAGATTAATGCCTACAAAGCGCCTGCAATGTTAAAACGTCGCCTCAGTTATTGGAGATACCCCTACATACGTTGCTGAATGGTTCCTTTTTAAATACTACCCGAAAGTGTCCCAAATCGGTCTGCTGGCACACAACATTGTAGTTTATGGATAGATCGACAATTTTTTACATTAGACCAATGCCTACAAAGCGCCTGCAATGTTAAAACGTCGCCTCAGTTATTGGAGATACCCCTACATACGTTGCTGAATGGTTCCTTTTTAAATACTACCCGAAAGTGTCTCAAATCGGTCTGCTGACACACAACATTGTAGTTTATGGATACATCGACAATTTTTTACATCAGACCAATGCCTACAAAGCGCCTGCAATGTTAAAACGTCGCCTCAGTTATTGGAGATACCCCTACATACGTTGCTGAATGGTTCCTTTTTAAATACTACCCGAAAGTGTCTCAAATCGGTCTGCTGGCACACAACATTGTAGTTTATGGATAGATCGACAATTTTTTACATCAGACCAATGCCTACAAAGCGCCTGCAATGTTAAAACGTCGCCTCAGTTATTGGAGATACCCCTACATACGTTGCTGAATGGTTCCTTTTTAAATACTACCCGAAAGTGTCTCAAATCGGTCTGCTGACACACAACATTGTAGTTTATGGATACATCGACAATTTTTTACATCAGACCAATGCCTACAAAGCGCCTGCAATGTTAAAACGTCGCCTCAGTTATTGGAGATACCCCTACATACGTTGCTGAATGGTTCCTTTTTAAATACTACCCGAAAGTGTCTCAAATCGGTCTGCTGACACACAACATTGTAGTTTATGGATACATCGACAATTTTTTACATCAGACCAATGCCTACAAAGCGCCTGCAATGTTAAAACGTCGCCTCAGTTATTGGAGATACCCCTACATACGTTGCTGAATGGTTCCTTTTTAAATACTACCCGAAAGTGTCTCAAATCGGTCTGCTGGCACACAACATTGTAGTTTATGGATAGATCGACAATTTTTTACATCAGACCAATGCCTACAAAGCGCCTGCAATGTTAAAACGTCGCCTCAGTTATTGGAGATACCCCTACATACGTTGCTGAATGGTTCCTTTTTAAATACTACCCGAAAGTGTCTCAAATCGGTCTGCTGGCACACAACATTGTAGTTTATGGATAGATCGACAATTTTTTACATCAGACCAATGCCTACAAAGCGCCTGCAATGTTAAAACGTCGCCTCAGTTATTGGAGATACCCCTACATACGTTGCTGAATGGTTCCTTTTTAAATACTACCCGAAAGTGTCTCAAATCGGTCTGCTGACACACAACATTGTAGTTTATGGATACATCGACAATTTTTTACATCAGACCAATGCCTACAAAGCGCCTGCAATGTTAAAACGTCGCCTCAGTTATTGGAGATACCCCTACATACGTTGCTGAATGGTTCCTTTTTAAATACTACCCGAAAGTGTCTCAAATCGGTCTGCTGGCACACAACATTGTAGTTTATGGATAGATCGACAATTTTTTACATCAGACCAATGCCTACAAAGCGCCTGCAATGTTAAAACGTCGCCTCAGTTATTGGAGATACCCCTACATACGTTGCTGAATGGTTCCTTTTTAAATACTACCCGAAAGTGTCTCAAATCGGTCTGCTGGCACACAACATTGTAGTTTATGGATAGATCGACAATTTTTTACATCAGACCAATGCCTACAAAGCGCCTGCAATGTTAAAACGTCGCCTCAGTTATTGGAGATACCCCTACATACGTTGCTGAATGGTTCCTTTTTAAATACTACCCGAAAGTGTCTCAAATCGGTCTGCTGACACACAACATTGTAGTTTATGGATACATCGACAATTTTTTACATCAGACCAATGCCTACAAAGCGCCTGCAATGTTAAAACGTCGCCTCAGTTATTGGAGATACCCCTACATACGTTGCTGAATGGTTCCTTTTTAAATACTACCCGAAAGTGTCTCAAATCGGTCTGCTGGCACACAACATTGTAGTTTATGGATAGATCGACAATTTTTTACATCAGATTAATGCCTACAAAGCGCCTGCAATGTTAAGACGTCGGATCAGTTATTGGAGATACCCCTACATACATTGCTGAATGGTTCCTTTTTAAATACTACCCGAAAGTGTCTCAAATCGGTCTGCTGGCACACAACATTGTAGTTTATGGATAGATCGACAATTTTTTACATCAGACCAATGCCTACAAAGCGCCTGCAATTTTAAAACGTCGCCTCAGTTATTGGAGATACCCCTACATACGTTGCTGAATGGTTCCTTTTTAAATACTACCCGAAAGTGTCTCAAATCGGTCTGCTGGCACACAACATTGTAGTTTATGGATAGATCGACAATTTTTTACATCAGACCAATGCCTACAAAGCGCCTGCAATGTTAAAACGTCGCCTCAGTTATTGGAGATACCCCTACATACGTTGCTGAATGGTTCCTTTTTAAATACTACCCGAAAGTGTCTCAAATCGGTCTGCTGACACACAACATTGTAGTTTATGGATACATCGACAATTTTTAACATCAGACCAATGCCTACAAAGCGCCTGCAATGTTAAAACGTCGCCTCAGTTATTGGAGATACCCCTACATACGTTGCTGAATGGTTCCTTTTTAAATACTACCCGAAAGTGTCTCAAATCGGTCTGCTGGCACACAACATTGTAGTTTATGGATAGATCGACAATTTTTTACATCAGATTAATGCCTACAAAGCGCCTGCAATGTTAAGACGTCGGATCAGTTATTGGAGATACCCCTACATACATTGCTGAATGGTTCCTTTTTAAATACTACCCGAAAGTGTCTCAAATCGGTCTGCTGGCACACAACATTGTAGTTTATGGATAGATCGACAATTTTTTACATCAGACCAATGCCTACAAAGCGCCTGCAATGTTAAAACGTCGCCTCAGTTATTGGAGATACCCCTACATACGTTGCTGAATGGTTCCTTTGTAAATACTACCCGAAAGTGTCCCAAATCGGTCTGCTGACACACAACACTGTAGTTTATGGATAGATCGACAATTTTTTACATCAGATTAATGCCTACAAAGCGCCTGCAATGTTAAAACGTCGCCTCAGTTATTGGAGATACCCCTACATACGTTGCTGAATGGTTCCTTTTTAAATACTACCCGAAAGTGTCCCAAATCGGTCTGCTGGCACACAACATTGTAGTTTATGGATAGATCGACAATTTTTTACATCAGACCAATGCCTACAAAGCGCCTGCAATGTTAAAACGTCGCCTCAGTTATTGGAGATACCCCTACATACGTTGCTGAATGGTTCCTTTTTAAATACTACCCGAAAGTGTCTCAAATCGGTCTGCTGACACACAACATTGTAGTTTATGGATACATCGACAATTTTTTACATCAGACCAATGCCTACAAAGCGCCTGCAATGTTAAAACGTCGCCTCAGTTATTGGAGATACCCCTACATACGTTGCTGAATGGTTCCTTTTTAAATACTACCCGAAAGTGTCTCAAATCGGTCTGCTGGCACACAACATTGTAGTTTATGGATAGATCGACAATTTTTTACATCAGACCAATGCCTACAAAGCGCCTGCAATGTTAAAACGTCGCCTCAGTTATTGGAGATACCCCTACATACGTTGCTGAATGGTTCCTTTTTAAATACTACCCGAAAGTGTCTCAAATCGGTCTGCTGGCACACAACATTGTAGTTTATGGATAGATCGACAATTTTTTACATCAGACCAATGCCTACAAAGCGCCTGCAATGTTAAAACGTCGCCTCAGTTATTGGAGATACCCCTACATACGTTGCTGAATGGTTCCTTTTTAAATACTACCCGAAAGTGTCTCAAATCGGTCTGCTGACACACAACATTGTAGTTTATGGATACATCGACAATTTTTTACATCAGACCAATGCCTACAAAGCGCCTGCAATGTTAAAACGTCGCCTCAGTTATTGGAGATACCCCTACATACGTTGCTGAATGGTTCCTTTTTAAATACTACCCGAAAGTGTCTCAAATCGGTCTGCTGACACACAACATTGTAGTTTATGGATACATCGACAATTTTTTACATCAGACCAATGCCTACAAAGCGCCTGCAATGTTAAAACGTCGCCTCAGTTATTGGAGATACCCCTACATACGTTGCTGAATGGTTCCTTTTTAAATACTACCCGAAAGTGTCTCAAATCGGTCTGCTGGCACACAACATTGTAGTTTATGGATAGATCGACAATTTTTTACATCAGACCAATGCCTACAAAGCGCCTGCAATGTTAAAACGTCGCCTCAGTTATTGGAGATACCCCTACATACGTTGCTGAATGGTTCCTTTTTAAATACTACCCGAAAGTGTCTCAAATCGGTCTGCTGACACACAACATTGTAGTTTATGGATACATCGACAATTTTTTACATCAGACCAATGCCTACAAAGCGCCTGCAATGTTAAAACGTCGCCTCAGTTATTGGAGATACCCCTACATACGTTGCTGAATGGTTCCTTTTTAAATACTACCCGAAAGTGTCTCAAATCGGTCTGCTGACACACAACATTGTAGTTTATGGATACATCGACAATTTTTAACATCAGACCAATGCCTACAAAGCGCCTGCAATGTTAAAACGTCGCCTCAGTTATTGGAGATACCCCTACATACGTTGCTGAATGGTTCCTTTTTAAATACTACCCGAAAGTGTCTCAAATCGGTCTGCTGGCACACAACATTGTAGTTTATGGATAGATCGACAATTTTTTACATCAGATTAATGCCTACAAAGCGCCTGCAATGTTAAGACGTCGGATCAGTTATTGGAGATACCCCTACATACATTGCTGAATGGTTCCTTTTTAAATACTACCCGAAAGTGTCTCAAATCGGTCTGCTGGCACACAACATTGTAGTTTATGGATAGATCGACAATTTTTTACATCAGACCAATGCCTACAAAGCGCCTGCAATTTTAAAACGTCGCCTCAGTTATTGGAGATACCCCTACATACGTTGCTGAATGGTTCCTTTTTAAATACTACCCGAAAGTGTCCCAAATCGGTCTGCTGACACACAACACTGTAGTTTATGGATAGATCGACAATTTTTTACATCAGATTAATGCCTACAAAGCGCCTGCAATGTTAAAACGTCGCCTCAGTTATTGGAGATACCCCTACATACGTTGCTGAATGGTTCCTTTTTAAATACTACCCGAAAGTGTCTCAAATCGGTCTGCTGGCACACAACATTGTAGTTTATGGATAGATCGACAATTTTTTACATCAGACCAATGCCTACAAAGCGCCTGCAATGTTAAAACGTCGCCTCAGTTATTGGAGATACCCCTACATACGTTGCTGAATGGTTCCTTTTTAAATACTACCCGAAAGTGTCTCAAATCGGTCTGCTGACACACAACATTGTAGTTTATGGATACATCGACAATTTTTTACATCAGACCAATGCCTACAAAGCGCCTGCAATGTTAAAACGTCGCCTCAGTTATTGGAGATACCCCTACATACGTTGCTGAATGGTTCCTTTTTAAATACTACCCGAAAGTGTCTCAAATCGGTCTGCTGGCACACAACATTGTAGTTTATGGATAGATCGACAATTTTTTACATCAGACCAATGCCTACAAAGCGCCTGCAATGTTAAAACGTCGCCTCAGTTATTGGAGATACCCCTACATACGTTGCTGAATGGTTCCTTTTTAAATACTACCCGAAAGTGTCTCAAATCGGTCTGCTGGCACACAACATTGTAGTTTATGGATAGATCGACAATTTTTTACATCAGACCAATGCCTACAAAGCGCCTGCAATTTTAAAACGTCGCCTCAGTTATTGGAGATACCCCTACATACGTTGCTGAATGGTTCCTTTTTAAATACTACCCGAAAGTGTCCCAAATCGGTCTGCTGACACACAACACTGTAGTTTATGGATAGATCGACAATTTTTTACATCAGATTAATGCCTACAAAGCGCCTGCAATGTTAAAACGTCGCCTCAGTTATTGGAGATACCCCTACATACGTTGCTGAATGGTTCCTTTTTAAATACTACCCGAAAGTGTCTCAAATCGGTCTGCTGGCACACAACATTGTAGTTTATGGATAGATCGACAATTTTTTACATCAGACCAATGCCTACAAAGCGCCTGCAATGTTAAAACGTCGCCTCAGTTATTGGAGATACCCCTACATACGTTGCTGAATGGTTCCTTTTTAAATACTACCCGAAAGTGTCTCAAATCGGTCTGCTGACACACAACATTGTAGTTTATGGATACATCGACAATTTTTTGCATCAGACCAATGCCTACAAAGCGCCTGCAATGTTAAAACGTCGCCTCAGTTATTGGAGATACCCCTACATACGTTGCTGAATGGTTCCTTTTTAAATACTACCCGAAAGTGTCTCAAATCGGTCTGCTGGCACACAACATTGTAGTTTATGGATAGATCGACAATTTTTTACATCAGACCAATGCCTACAAAGCGCCTGCAATGTTAAAACGTCGCCTCAGTTATTGGAGATACCCCTACATACGTTGCTGAATGGTTCCTTTTTAAATACTACCCGAAAGTGTCTCAAATCGGTCTGCTGACACACAACATTGTAGTTTATGGATACATCGACAATTTTTTACATCAGACCAATGCCTACAAAGCGCCTGCAATGTTAAAACGTCGCCTCAGTTATTGGAGATACCCCTACATACGTTGCTGAATGGTTCCTTTTTAAATACTACCCGAAAGTGTCTCAAATCGGTCTGCTGGCACACAACATTGTAGTTTATGGATAGATCGACAATTTTTTACATCAGATTAATGCCTACAAAGCGCCTGCAATGTTAAGACGTCGGATCAGTTATTGGAGATACCCCTACACACGTTGCTGAATGGTTCCTTTTTAAATACTACCCGAAAGTGTCCCAAATCGGTCTGCTGACACACAACACTGTAGTTTATGGATAGATCGACAATTTTTTACATCAGATTAATGCCTACAAAGCGCCTGCAATGTTAAAACGTCGCCTCAGTTATTGGAGATACCCCTACATACGTTGCTGAATGGTTCCTTTTTAAATACTACCCGAAAGTGTCCCAAATCGGTCTGCTGGCACACAACATTGTAGTTTATGGATAGATCGACAATTTTTTACATCAGATTAATGCCTACAAAGCGCCTGCAATGTTAAAACGTCGCCTCAGTTATTGGAGATACCCCTACATACGTTGCTGAATGGTTCCTTTTTAAATACTACCCGAAAGTGTCCCAAATCGGTCTGCTGGCACACAACATTGTAGTTTATGGATAGATCGACAATTTTTTACATCAGATTAATGCCTACAAAGCGCCTGCAATGTTAAGACGTCGGATCAGTTATTGGAGATACCCCTACACACGTTGCTGAATGGTTCCTTTTCAAATACTACCCGAAAGTGTCTCAAATCGGTCTGCTGGCACACAACATTGTAGTTTATGGATAGATCGACAATTTTTTACATCAGACCAATGCCTACAAAGCGCCTGCAATGTTAAAACGTCGCCTCAGTTATTGGAGATACCCCTACATACGTTGCTGAATGGTTCCTTTTTAAATACTACCCGAAAGTGTCCCAAATCGGTCTGCTGACACACAACACTGTAGTTTATGGATAGATCGACAATTTTTTACATCAGATTAATGCCTACAAAGCGCCTGCAATGTTAAAACGTCGCCTCAGTTATTGGAGATACCCCTACATACGTTGCTGAATGGTTCCTTTTTAAATACTACCCGAAAGTGTCCCAAATCGGTCTGCTGGCACACAACATTGTAGTTTATGGATAGATCGACAATTTTTTACATCAGACCAATGCCTACAAAGCGCCTGCAATGTTAAAACGTCGCCTCAGTTATTGGAGATACCCCTACATACGTTGCTGAATGGTTCCTTTTTAAATACTACCCGAAAGTGTCTCAAATCGGTCTGCTGGCACACAACATTGTAGTTTATGGATAGATCGACAATTTTTTACATCAGACCAATGCCTACAAAGCGCCTGCAATGTTAAAACGTCGCCTCAGTTATTGGAGATACCCCTACATACGTTGCTGAATGGTCCCTTTTTAAATACTACCCGAAAGTGTCTCAAATCGGTCTGCTGACACACAACATTGTAGTTTATGGATACATCGACAATTTTTTACATCAGACCAATGCCTACAAAGCGCCTGCAATGTTAGAACGTCGCCTCAGTTATTGGAGATACCCCTACATACGTTGCTGAATGGTTCCTTTTTAAATACTACCCGAAAGTGTCTCAAATCGGTCTGCTGACACACAACATTGTAGTTTATGGATACATCGACAATTTTTTACATCAGACCAATGCCTACAAAGCGCCTGCAATGTTAAAACGTCGCCTCAGTTATTGGAGATACCCCTACATACGTTGCTGAATGGTTCCTTTTTAAATACTACCCGAAAGTGTCTCAAATCGGTCTGCTGGCACACAACATTGTAGTTTATGGATAGATCGACAATTTTTTACATCAGACCAATGCCTACAAAGCGCCTGCAATGTTAAAACGTCGCCTCAGTTATTGGAGATACCCCTACATACGTTGCTGAATGGTTCCTTTTTAAATACTACCCGAAAGTGTCTCAAATCGGTCTGCTGACACACAACATTGTAGTTTATGGATACATCGACAATTTTTTACATCAGACCAATGCCTACAAAGCGCCTGCAATGTTAAAACGTCGCCTCAGTTATTGGAGATACCCCTACATACGTTGCTGAATGGTTCCTTTTTAAATACTACCCGAAAGTGTCTCAAATCGGTCTGCTGGCACACAACATTGTAGTTTATGGATAGATCGACAATTTTTTACATCAGATTAATGCCTACAAAGCGCCTGCAATGTTAAGACGTCGGATCAGTTATTGGAGATACCCCTACATACATTGCTGAATGGTTCCTTTTTAAATACTACCCGAAAGTGTCTCAAATCGGTCTGCTGGCACACAACATTGTAGTTTATGGATAGATCGACAATTTTTTACATCAGACCAATGCCTACAAAGCGCCTGCAATTTTAAAACGTCGCCTCAGTTATTGGAGATACCCCTACATACGTTGCTGAATGGTTCCTTTTTAAATACTACCCGAAAGTGTCTCAAATCGGTCTGCTGGCACACAACATTGTAGTTTATGGATAGATCGACAATTTTTTACATCAGATTAATGCCTACAAAGCGCCTGCAATGTTAAGACGTCGGATCAGTTATTGGAGATACCCCTACACACGTTGCTGAATGGTTCCTTTTTAAATACTACCCGAAAGTGTCTCAAATCGGTCTGCTGGCACACAACATTGTAGTTTATGGATAGATCGACAATTTTTTACATCAGACCAATGCCTACAAAGCGCCTGCAATTTTAAAACGTCGCCTCAGTTATTGGAGATACCCCTACATACGTTGCTGAATGGTTCCTTTTTAAATACTACCCGAAAGTGTCTCAAATCGGTCTGCTGACACACAACACTGTAGTTTATGGATAGATCGACAATTTTTTACATCAGATTAATGCCTACAAAGCGCCTGCAATGTTAAAACGTCGCCTCAGTTATTGGAGATACCCCTACATACGTTGCTGAATGGTTCCTTTTTAAATACTACCCGAAAGTGTCTCAAATCGGTCTGCTGGCACACAACATTGTAGTTTATGGATAGATCGACAATTTTTTACATCAGACCAATGCCTACAAAGCGCCTGCAATGTTAAAACGTCGCCTCAGTTATTGGAGATACCCCTACATACGTTGCTGAATGGTTCCTTTTTAAATACTACCCGAAAGTGTCTCAAATCGGTCTGCTGACACACAACATTGTAGTTTATGGATACATCGACAATTTTTTGCATCAGACCAATGCCTACAAAGCGCCTGCAATGTTAAAACGTCGCCTCAGTTATTGGAGATACCCCTACATACGTTGCTGAATGGTTCCTTTTTAAATACTACCCGAAAGTGTCTCAAATCGGTCTGCTGGCACACAACATTGTAGTTTATGGATAGATCGACAATTTTTTACATCAGACCAATGCCTACAAAGCGCCTGCAATGTTAAAACGTCGCCTCAGTTATTGGAGATACCCCTACATACGTTGCTGAATGGTTCCTTTTTAAATACTACCCGAAAGTGTCTCAAATCGGTCTGCTGACACACAACATTGTAGTTTATGGATACATCGACAATTTTTTACATCAGACCAATGCCTACAAAGCGCCTGCAATGTTAAAACGTCGCCTCAGTTATTGGAGATACCCCTACATACGTTGCTGAATGGTTCCTTTTTAAATACTACCCGAAAGTGTCTCAAATCGGTCTGCTGGCACACAACATTGTAGTTTATGGATAGATCGACAATTTTTTACATCAGATTAATGCCTACAAAGCGCCTGCAATGTTAAGACGTCGGATCAGTTATTGGAGATACCCCTACACACGTTGCTGAATGGTTCCTTTTTAAATACTACCCGAAAGTGTCCCAAATCGGTCTGCTGACACACAACACTGTAGTTTATGGATAGATCGACAATTTTTTACATCAGATTAATGCCTACAAAGCGCCTGCAATGTTAAAACGTCGCCTCAGTTATTGGAGATACCCCTACATACGTTGCTGAATGGTTCCTTTTTAAATACTACCCGAAAGTGTCCCAAATCGGTCTGCTGGCACACAACATTGTAGTTTATGGATAGATCGACAATTTTTTACATCAGATTAATGCCTACAAAGCGCCTGCAATGTTAAGACGTCGGATCAGTTATTGGAGATACCCCTACACACGTTGCTGAATGGTTCCTTTTTAAATACTACCCGAAAGTGTCTCAAATCGGTCTGCTGGCACACAACATTGTAGTTTATGGATAGATCGACAATTTTTTACATCAGACCAATGCCTACAAAGCGCCTGCAATGTTAAAACGTCGCCTCAGTTATTGGAGATACCCCTACATACGTTGCTGAATGGTTCCTTTTTAAATACTACCCGAAAGTGTCCCAAATCGGTCTGCTGACACACAACACTGTAGTTTATGGATAGATCGACAATTTTTTACATCAGATTAATGCCTACAAAGCGCCTGCAATGTTAAAACGTCGCCTCAGTTATTGGAGATACCCCTACATACGTTGCTGAATGGTTCCTTTTTAAATACTACCCGAAAGTGTCCCAAATCGGTCTGCTGGCACACAACATTGTAGTTTATGGATAGATCGACAATTTTTTACATCAGACCAATGCCTACAAAGCGCCTGCAATGTTAAAACGTCGCCTCAGTTATTGGAGATACCCCTACATACGTTGCTGAATGGTTCCTTTTTAAATACTACCCGAAAGTGTCTCAAATCGGTCTGCTGGCACACAACATTGTAGTTTATGGATAGATCGACAATTTTTTACATCAGACCAATGCCTACAAAGCGCCTGCAATTTTAAAACGTCGCCTCAGTTATTGGAGATACCCCTACATACGTTGCTGAATGGTTCCTTTTTAAATACTACCCGAAAGTGTCCCAAATCGGTCTGCTGACACACAACACTGTAGTTTATGGATAGATCGACAATTTTTTACATCAGATTAATGCCTACAAAGCGCCTGCAATGTTAAAACGTCGCCTCAGTTATTGGAGATACCCCTACATACGTTGCTGAATGGTTCCTTTTTAAATACTACCCGAAAGTGTCTCAAATCGGTCTGCTGGCACACAACATTGTAGTTTATGGATAGATCGACAATTTTTTACATCAGACCAATGCCTACAAAGCGCCTGCAATGTTAAAACGTCGCCTCAGTTATTGGAGATACCCCTACATACGTTGCTGAATGGTTCCTTTTTAAATACTACCCGAAAGTGTCTCAAATCGGTCTGCTGACACACAACATTGTAGTTTATGGATACATCGACAATTTTTTACATCAGACCAATGCCTACAAAGCGCCTGCAATGTTAAAACGTCGCCTCAGTTATTGGAGATACCCCTACATACGTTGCTGAATGGTTCCTTTTTAAATACTACCCGAAAGTGTCTCAAATCGGTCTGCTGGCACACAACATTGTAGTTTATGGATAGATCGACAATTTTTTACATCAGACCAATGCCTACAAAGCGCCTGCAATGTTAAAACGTCGCCTCAGTTATTGGAGATACCCCTACATACGTTGCTGAATGGTTCCTTTTTAAATACTACCCGAAAGTGTCTCAAATCGGTCTGCTGGCACACAACATTGTAGTTTATGGATAGATCGACAATTTTTTACATCAGACCAATGCCTACAAAGCGCCTGCAATTTTAAAACGTCGCCTCAGTTATTGGAGATACCCCTACATACGTTGCTGAATGGTTCCTTTTTAAATACTACCCGAAAGTGTCTCAAATCGGTCTGCTGGCACACAACATTGTAGTTTATGGATAGATCGACAATTTTTTACATCAGACCAATGCCTACAAAGCGCCTGCAATTTTAAAACGTCGCCTCAGTTATTGGAGATACCCCTACATACGTTGCTGAATGGTTCCTTTTTAAATACTACCCGAAAGTGTCTCAAATCGGTCTGCTGGCACACAACATTGTAGTTTATGGATAGATCGACAATTTTTTACATCAGACCAATGCCTACAAAGCGCCTGCAATGTTAAAACGTCGCCTCAGTTATTGGAGATACCCCTACATACGTTGCTGAATGGTTCCTTTTTAAATACTACCCGAAAGTGTCTCAAATCGGTCTGCTGACACACAACATTGTAGTTTATGGATACATCGACAATTTTTTACATCAGACCAATGCCTACAAAGCGCCTGCAATGTTAAAACGTCGCCTCAGTTATTGGAGATACCCCTACATACGTTGCTGAATGGTTCCTTTTTAAATACTACCCGAAAGTGTCTCAAATCGGTCTGCTGGCACACAACATTGTAGTTTATGGATACATCGACAATTTTTTACATCAGACCAATGCCTACAAAGCGCCTGCAATGTTAAAACGTCGCCTCAGTTATTGGAGATACCCCTACATACGTTGCTGAATGGTTCCTTTTTAAATACTACCCGAAAGTGTCTCAAATCGGTCTGCTGGCACACAACATTGTAGTTTATGGATAGATCGACAATTTTTTACATCAGACCAATGCCTACAAAGCGCCTGCAATGTTAAAACGTCGCCTCAGTTATTGGAGATACCCCTACATACGTTGCTGAATGGTTCCTTTTTAAATACTACCCGAAAGTGTCTCAAATCGGTCTGCTGACACACAACATTGTAGTTTATGGATACATCGACAATTTTTTACATCAGACCAATGCCTACAAAGCGCCTGCAATGTTAAAACGTCGCCTCAGTTATTGGAGATACCCCTACATACGTTGCTGAATGGTTCCTTTTTAAATACTACCCGAAAGTGTCTCAAATCGGTCTGCTGGCACACAACATTGTAGTTTATGGATAGATCGACAATTTTTTACATCAGATTAATGCCTACAAAGCGCCTGCAATGTTAAGACGTCGGATCAGTTATTGGAGATACCCCTACATACATTGCTGAATGGTTCCTTTTTAAATACTACCCGAAAGTGTCTCAAATCGGTCTGCTGGCACACAACATTGTAGTTTATGGATAGATCGACAATTTTTTACATCAGACCAATGCCTACAAAGCGCCTGCAATTTTAAAACGTCGCCTCAGTTATTGGAGATACCCCTACATACGTTGCTGAATGGTTCCTTTTTAAATACTACCCGAAAGTGTCTCAAATCGGTCTGCTGGCACACAACATTGTAGTTTATGGATAGATCGACAATTTTTTACATCAGACCAATGCCTACAAAGCGCCTGCAATGTTAAAACGTCGCCTCAGTTATTGGAGATACCCCTACATACGTTGCTGAATGGTTCCTTTTTAAATACTACCCGAAAGTGTCTCAAATCGGTCTGCTGACACACAACATTGTAGTTTATGGATACATCGACAATTTTTAACATCAGACCAATGCCTACAAAGCGCCTGCAATGTTAAAACGTCGCCTCAGTTATTGGAGATACCCCTACATACGTTGCTGAATGGTTCCTTTTTAAATACTACCCGAAAGTGTCTCAAATCGGTCTGCTGGCACACAACATTGTAGTTTATGGATAGATCGACAATTTTTTACATCAGATTAATGCCTACAAAGCGCCTGCAATGTTAAGACGTCGGATCAGTTATTGGAGATACCCCTACATACATTGCTGAATGGTTCCTTTTTAAATACTACCCGAAAGTGTCTCAAATCGGTCTGCTGGCACACAACATTGTAGTTTATGGATAGATCGACAATTTTTTACATCAGACCAATGCCTACAAAGCGCCTGCAATGTTAAAACGTCGCCTCAGTTATTGGAGATACCCCTACATACGTTGCTGAATGGTTCCTTTGTAAATACTACCCGAAAGTGTCCCAAATCGGTCTGCTGACACACAACACTGTAGTTTATGGATAGATCGACAATTTTTTACATCAGATTAATGCCTACAAAGCGCCTGCAATGTTAAAACGTCGCCTCAGTTATTGGAGATACCCCTACATACGTTGCTGAATGGTTCCTTTTTAAATACTACCCGAAAGTGTCCCAAATCGGTCTGCTGGCACACAACATTGTAGTTTATGGATAGATCGACAATTTTTTACATCAGACCAATGCCTACAAAGCGCCTGCAATGTTAAAACGTCGCCTCAGTTATTGGAGATACCCCTACATACGTTGCTGAATGGTTCCTTTTTAAATACTACCCGAAAGTGTCTCAAATCGGTCTGCTGACACACAACATTGTAGTTTATGGATACATCGACAATTTTTTACATCAGACCAATGCCTACAAAGCGCCTGCAATGTTAAAACGTCGCCTCAGTTATTGGAGATACCCCTACATACGTTGCTGAATGGTTCCTTTTTAAATACTACCCGAAAGTGTCTCAAATCGGTCTGCTGGCACACAACATTGTAGTTTATGGATAGATCGACAATTTTTTACATCAGACCAATGCCTACAAAGCGCCTGCAATGTTAAAACGTCGCCTCAGTTATTGGAGATACCCCTACATACGTTGCTGAATGGTTCCTTTTTAAATACTACCCGAAAGTGTCTCAAATCGGTCTGCTGGCACACAACATTGTAGTTTATGGATAGATCGACAATTTTTTACATCAGACCAATGCCTACAAAGCGCCTGCAATGTTAAAACGTCGCCTCAGTTATTGGAGATACCCCTACATACGTTGCTGAATGGTTCCTTTTTAAATACTACCCGAAAGTGTCTCAAATCGGTCTGCTGACACACAACATTGTAGTTTATGGATACATCGACAATTTTTTACATCAGACCAATGCCTACAAAGCGCCTGCAATGTTAAAACGTCGCCTCAGTTATTGGAGATACCCCTACATACGTTGCTGAATGGTTCCTTTTTAAATACTACCCGAAAGTGTCTCAAATCGGTCTGCTGACACACAACATTGTAGTTTATGGATACATCGACAATTTTTTACATCAGACCAATGCCTACAAAGCGCCTGCAATGTTAAAACGTCGCCTCAGTTATTGGAGATACCCCTACATACGTTGCTGAATGGTTCCTTTTTAAATACTACCCGAAAGTGTCTCAAATCGGTCTGCTGGCACACAACATTGTAGTTTATGGATAGATCGACAATTTTTTACATCAGACCAATGCCTACAAAGCGCCTGCAATGTTAAAACGTCGCCTCAGTTATTGGAGATACCCCTACATACGTTGCTGAATGGTTCCTTTTTAAATACTACCCGAAAGTGTCTCAAATCGGTCTGCTGACACACAACATTGTAGTTTATGGATACATCGACAATTTTTTACATCAGACCAATGCCTACAAAGCGCCTGCAATGTTAAAACGTCGCCTCAGTTATTGGAGATACCCCTACATACGTTGCTGAATGGTTCCTTTTTAAATACTACCCGAAAGTGTCTCAAATCGGTCTGCTGACACACAACATTGTAGTTTATGGATACATCGACAATTTTTAACATCAGACCAATGCCTACAAAGCGCCTGCAATGTTAAAACGTCGCCTCAGTTATTGGAGATACCCCTACATACGTTGCTGAATGGTTCCTTTTTAAATACTACCCGAAAGTGTCTCAAATCGGTCTGCTGGCACACAACATTGTAGTTTATGGATAGATCGACAATTTTTTACATCAGATTAATGCCTACAAAGCGCCTGCAATGTTAAGACGTCGGATCAGTTATTGGAGATACCCCTACATACATTGCTGAATGGTTCCTTTTTAAATACTACCCGAAAGTGTCTCAAATCGGTCTGCTGGCACACAACATTGTAGTTTATGGATAGATCGACAATTTTTTACATCAGACCAATGCCTACAAAGCGCCTGCAATTTTAAAACGTCGCCTCAGTTATTGGAGATACCCCTACATACGTTGCTGAATGGTTCCTTTTTAAATACTACCCGAAAGTGTCCCAAATCGGTCTGCTGACACACAACACTGTAGTTTATGGATAGATCGACAATTTTTTACATCAGATTAATGCCTACAAAGCGCCTGCAATGTTAAAACGTCGCCTCAGTTATTGGAGATACCCCTACATACGTTGCTGAATGGTTCCTTTTTAAATACTACCCGAAAGTGTCTCAAATCGGTCTGCTGGCACACAACATTGTAGTTTATGGATAGATCGACAATTTTTTACATCAGACCAATGCCTACAAAGCGCCTGCAATGTTAAAACGTCGCCTCAGTTATTGGAGATACCCCTACATACGTTGCTGAATGGTTCCTTTTTAAATACTACCCGAAAGTGTCTCAAATCGGTCTGCTGACACACAACATTGTAGTTTATGGATACATCGACAATTTTTTACATCAGACCAATGCCTACAAAGCGCCTGCAATGTTAAAACGTCGCCTCAGTTATTGGAGATACCCCTACATACGTTGCTGAATGGTTCCTTTTTAAATACTACCCGAAAGTGTCTCAAATCGGTCTGCTGGCACACAACATTGTAGTTTATGGATAGATCGACAATTTTTTACATCAGACCAATGCCTACAAAGCGCCTGCAATGTTAAAACGTCGCCTCAGTTATTGGAGATACCCCTACATACGTTGCTGAATGGTTCCTTTTTAAATACTACCCGAAAGTGTCTCAAATCGGTCTGCTGGCACACAACATTGTAGTTTATGGATAGATCGACAATTTTTTACATCAGACCAATGCCTACAAAGCGCCTGCAATTTTAAAACGTCGCCTCAGTTATTGGAGATACCCCTACATACGTTGCTGAATGGTTCCTTTTTAAATACTACCCGAAAGTGTCCCAAATCGGTCTGCTGACACACAACACTGTAGTTTATGGATAGATCGACAATTTTTTACATCAGATTAATGCCTACAAAGCGCCTGCAATGTTAAAACGTCGCCTCAGTTATTGGAGATACCCCTACATACGTTGCTGAATGGTTCCTTTTTAAATACTACCCGAAAGTGTCTCAAATCGGTCTGCTGGCACACAACATTGTAGTTTATGGATAGATCGACAATTTTTTACATCAGACCAATGCCTACAAAGCGCCTGCAATGTTAAAACGTCGCCTCAGTTATTGGAGATACCCCTACATACGTTGCTGAATGGTTCCTTTTTAAATACTACCCGAAAGTGTCTCAAATCGGTCTGCTGACACACAACATTGTAGTTTATGGATACATCGACAATTTTTTGCATCAGACCAATGCCTACAAAGCGCCTGCAATGTTAAAACGTCGCCTCAGTTATTGGAGATACCCCTACATACGTTGCTGAATGGTTCCTTTTTAAATACTACCCGAAAGTGTCTCAAATCGGTCTGCTGGCACACAACATTGTAGTTTATGGATAGATCGACAATTTTTTACATCAGACCAATGCCTACAAAGCGCCTGCAATGTTAAAACGTCGCCTCAGTTATTGGAGATACCCCTACATACGTTGCTGAATGGTTCCTTTTTAAATACTACCCGAAAGTGTCTCAAATCGGTCTGCTGACACACAACATTGTAGTTTATGGATACATCGACAATTTTTTACATCAGACCAATGCCTACAAAGCGCCTGCAATGTTAAAACGTCGCCTCAGTTATTGGAGATACCCCTACATACGTTGCTGAATGGTTCCTTTTTAAATACTACCCGAAAGTGTCTCAAATCGGTCTGCTGGCACACAACATTGTAGTTTATGGATAGATCGACAATTTTTTACATCAGATTAATGCCTACAAAGCGCCTGCAATGTTAAGACGTCGGATCAGTTATTGGAGATACCCCTACACACGTTGCTGAATGGTTCCTTTTTAAATACTACCCGAAAGTGTCCCAAATCGGTCTGCTGACACACAACACTGTAGTTTATGGATAGATCGACAATTTTTTACATCAGATTAATGCCTACAAAGCGCCTGCAATGTTAAAACGTCGCCTCAGTTATTGGAGATACCCCTACATACGTTGCTGAATGGTTCCTTTTTAAATACTACCCGAAAGTGTCCCAAATCGGTCTGCTGGCACACAACATTGTAGTTTATGGATAGATCGACAATTTTTTACATCAGATTAATGCCTACAAAGCGCCTGCAATGTTAAAACGTCGCCTCAGTTATTGGAGATACCCCTACATACGTTGCTGAATGGTTCCTTTTTAAATACTACCCGAAAGTGTCCCAAATCGGTCTGCTGGCACACAACATTGTAGTTTATGGATAGATCGACAATTTTTTACATCAGATTAATGCCTACAAAGCGCCTGCAATGTTAAGACGTCGGATCAGTTATTGGAGATACCCCTACACACGTTGCTGAATGGTTCCTTTTCAAATACTACCCGAAAGTGTCTCAAATCGGTCTGCTGGCACACAACATTGTAGTTTATGGATAGATCGACAATTTTTTACATCAGACCAATGCCTACAAAGCGCCTGCAATGTTAAAACGTCGCCTCAGTTATTGGAGATACCCCTACATACGTTGCTGAATGGTTCCTTTTTAAATACTACCCGAAAGTGTCCCAAATCGGTCTGCTGACACACAACACTGTAGTTTATGGATAGATCGACAATTTTTTACATCAGATTAATGCCTACAAAGCGCCTGCAATGTTAAAACGTCGCCTCAGTTATTGGAGATACCCCTACATACGTTGCTGAATGGTTCCTTTTTAAATACTACCCGAAAGTGTCCCAAATCGGTCTGCTGGCACACAACATTGTAGTTTATGGATAGATCGACAATTTTTTACATCAGACCAATGCCTACAAAGCGCCTGCAATGTTAAAACGTCGCCTCAGTTATTGGAGATACCCCTACATACGTTGCTGAATGGTTCCTTTTTAAATACTACCCGAAAGTGTCTCAAATCGGTCTGCTGGCACACAACATTGTAGTTTATGGATAGATCGACAATTTTTTACATCAGACCAATGCCTACAAAGCGCCTGCAATGTTAAAACGTCGCCTCAGTTATTGGAGATACCCCTACATACGTTGCTGAATGGTCCCTTTTTAAATACTACCCGAAAGTGTCTCAAATCGGTCTGCTGACACACAACATTGTAGTTTATGGATACATCGACAATTTTTTACATCAGACCAATGCCTACAAAGCGCCTGCAATGTTAGAACGTCGCCTCAGTTATTGGAGATACCCCTACATACGTTGCTGAATGGTTCCTTTTTAAATACTACCCGAAAGTGTCTCAAATCGGTCTGCTGACACACAACATTGTAGTTTATGGATACATCGACAATTTTTTACATCAGACCAATGCCTACAAAGCGCCTGCAATGTTAAAACGTCGCCTCAGTTATTGGAGATACCCCTACATACGTTGCTGAATGGTTCCTTTTTAAATACTACCCGAAAGTGTCTCAAATCGGTCTGCTGGCACACAACATTGTAGTTTATGGATAGATCGACAATTTTTTACATCAGACCAATGCCTACAAAGCGCCTGCAATGTTAAAACGTCGCCTCAGTTATTGGAGATACCCCTACATACGTTGCTGAATGGTTCCTTTTTAAATACTACCCGAAAGTGTCTCAAATCGGTCTGCTGACACACAACATTGTAGTTTATGGATACATCGACAATTTTTTACATCAGACCAATGCCTACAAAGCGCCTGCAATGTTAAAACGTCGCCTCAGTTATTGGAGATACCCCTACATACGTTGCTGAATGGTTCCTTTTTAAATACTACCCGAAAGTGTCTCAAATCGGTCTGCTGGCACACAACATTGTAGTTTATGGATAGATCGACAATTTTTTACATCAGATTAATGCCTACAAAGCGCCTGCAATGTTAAGACGTCGGATCAGTTATTGGAGATACCCCTACATACATTGCTGAATGGTTCCTTTTTAAATACTACCCGAAAGTGTCTCAAATCGGTCTGCTGGCACACAACATTGTAGTTTATGGATAGATCGACAATTTTTTACATCAGACCAATGCCTACAAAGCGCCTGCAATTTTAAAACGTCGCCTCAGTTATTGGAGATACCCCTACATACGTTGCTGAATGGTTCCTTTTTAAATACTACCCGAAAGTGTCTCAAATCGGTCTGCTGGCACACAACATTGTAGTTTATGGATAGATCGACAATTTTTTACATCAGATTAATGCCTACAAAGCGCCTGCAATGTTAAGACGTCGGATCAGTTATTGGAGATACCCCTACACACGTTGCTGAATGGTTCCTTTTTAAATACTACCCGAAAGTGTCTCAAATCGGTCTGCTGGCACACAACATTGTAGTTTATGGATAGATCGACAATTTTTTACATCAGACCAATGCCTACAAAGCGCCTGCAATTTTAAAACGTCGCCTCAGTTATTGGAGATACCCCTACATACGTTGCTGAATGGTTCCTTTTTAAATACTACCCGAAAGTGTCTCAAATCGGTCTGCTGACACACAACACTGTAGTTTATGGATAGATCGACAATTTTTTACATCAGATTAATGCCTACAAAGCGCCTGCAATGTTAAAACGTCGCCTCAGTTATTGGAGATACCCCTACATACGTTGCTGAATGGTTCCTTTTTAAATACTACCCGAAAGTGTCTCAAATCGGTCTGCTGGCACACAACATTGTAGTTTATGGATAGATCGACAATTTTTTACATCAGACCAATGCCTACAAAGCGCCTGCAATGTTAAAACGTCGCCTCAGTTATTGGAGATACCCCTACATACGTTGCTGAATGGTTCCTTTTTAAATACTACCCGAAAGTGTCTCAAATCGGTCTGCTGACACACAACATTGTAGTTTATGGATACATCGACAATTTTTTGCATCAGACCAATGCCTACAAAGCGCCTGCAATGTTAAAACGTCGCCTCAGTTATTGGAGATACCCCTACATACGTTGCTGAATGGTTCCTTTTTAAATACTACCCGAAAGTGTCTCAAATCGGTCTGCTGGCACACAACATTGTAGTTTATGGATAGATCGACAATTTTTTACATCAGACCAATGCCTACAAAGCGCCTGCAATGTTAAAACGTCGCCTCAGTTATTGGAGATACCCCTACATACGTTGCTGAATGGTTCCTTTTTAAATACTACCCGAAAGTGTCTCAAATCGGTCTGCTGACACACAACATTGTAGTTTATGGATACATCGACAATTTTTTACATCAGACCAATGCCTACAAAGCGCCTGCAATGTTAAAACGTCGCCTCAGTTATTGGAGATACCCCTACATACGTTGCTGAATGGTTCCTTTTTAAATACTACCCGAAAGTGTCTCAAATCGGTCTGCTGGCACACAACATTGTAGTTTATGGATAGATCGACAATTTTTTACATCAGATTAATGCCTACAAAGCGCCTGCAATGTTAAGACGTCGGATCAGTTATTGGAGATACCCCTACACACGTTGCTGAATGGTTCCTTTTTAAATACTACCCGAAAGTGTCCCAAATCGGTCTGCTGACACACAACACTGTAGTTTATGGATAGATCGACAATTTTTTACATCAGATTAATGCCTACAAAGCGCCTGCAATGTTAAAACGTCGCCTCAGTTATTGGAGATACCCCTACATACGTTGCTGAATGGTTCCTTTTTAAATACTACCCGAAAGTGTCCCAAATCGGTCTGCTGGCACACAACATTGTAGTTTATGGATAGATCGACAATTTTTTACATCAGATTAATGCCTACAAAGCGCCTGCAATGTTAAGACGTCGGATCAGTTATTGGAGATACCCCTACACACGTTGCTGAATGGTTCCTTTTTAAATACTACCCGAAAGTGTCTCAAATCGGTCTGCTGGCACACAACATTGTAGTTTATGGATAGATCGACAATTTTTTACATCAGACCAATGCCTACAAAGCGCCTGCAATGTTAAAACGTCGCCTCAGTTATTGGAGATACCCCTACATACGTTGCTGAATGGTTCCTTTTTAAATACTACCCGAAAGTGTCCCAAATCGGTCTGCTGACACACAACACTGTAGTTTATGGATAGATCGACAATTTTTTACATCAGATTAATGCCTACAAAGCGCCTGCAATGTTAAAACGTCGCCTCAGTTATTGGAGATACCCCTACATACGTTGCTGAATGGTTCCTTTTTAAATACTACCCGAAAGTGTCCCAAATCGGTCTGCTGGCACACAACATTGTAGTTTATGGATAGATCGACAATTTTTTACATCAGACCAATGCCTACAAAGCGCCTGCAATGTTAAAACGTCGCCTCAGTTATTGGAGATACCCCTACATACGTTGCTGAATGGTTCCTTTTTAAATACTACCCGAAAGTGTCTCAAATCGGTCTGCTGGCACACAACATTGTAGTTTATGGATAGATCGACAATTTTTTACATCAGACCAATGCCTACAAAGCGCCTGCAATTTTAAAACGTCGCCTCAGTTATTGGAGATACCCCTACATACGTTGCTGAATGGTTCCTTTTTAAATACTACCCGAAAGTGTCCCAAATCGGTCTGCTGACACACAACACTGTAGTTTATGGATAGATCGACAATTTTTTACATCAGATTAATGCCTACAAAGCGCCTGCAATGTTAAAACGTCGCCTCAGTTATTGGAGATACCCCTACATACGTTGCTGAATGGTTCCTTTTTAAATACTACCCGAAAGTGTCTCAAATCGGTCTGCTGGCACACAACATTGTAGTTTATGGATAGATCGACAATTTTTTACATCAGACCAATGCCTACAAAGCGCCTGCAATGTTAAAACGTCGCCTCAGTTATTGGAGATACCCCTACATACGTTGCTGAATGGTTCCTTTTTAAATACTACCCGAAAGTGTCTCAAATCGGTCTGCTGACACACAACATTGTAGTTTATGGATACATCGACAATTTTTTACATCAGACCAATGCCTACAAAGCGCCTGCAATGTTAAAACGTCGCCTCAGTTATTGGAGATACCCCTACATACGTTGCTGAATGGTTCCTTTTTAAATACTACCCGAAAGTGTCTCAAATCGGTCTGCTGGCACACAACATTGTAGTTTATGGATAGATCGACAATTTTTTACATCAGACCAATGCCTACAAAGCGCCTGCAATGTTAAAACGTCGCCTCAGTTATTGGAGATACCCCTACATACGTTGCTGAATGGTTCCTTTTTAAATACTACCCGAAAGTGTCTCAAATCGGTCTGCTGGCACACAACATTGTAGTTTATGGATAGATCGACAATTTTTTACATCAGACCAATGCCTACAAAGCGCCTGCAATTTTAAAACGTCGCCTCAGTTATTGGAGATACCCCTACATACGTTGCTGAATGGTTCCTTTTTAAATACTACCCGAAAGTGTCTCAAATCGGTCTGCTGGCACACAACATTGTAGTTTATGGATAGATCGACAATTTTTTACATCAGACCAATGCCTACAAAGCGCCTGCAATTTTAAAACGTCGCCTCAGTTATTGGAGATACCCCTACATACGTTGCTGAATGGTTCCTTTTTAAATACTACCCGAAAGTGTCTCAAATCGGTCTGCTGGCACACAACATTGTAGTTTATGGATAGATCGACAATTTTTTACATCAGACCAATGCCTACAAAGCGCCTGCAATGTTAAAACGTCGCCTCAGTTATTGGAGATACCCCTACATACGTTGCTGAATGGTTCCTTTTTAAATACTACCCGAAAGTGTCTCAAATCGGTCTGCTGACACACAACATTGTAGTTTATGGATACATCGACAATTTTTTACATCAGACCAATGCCTACAAAGCGCCTGCAATGTTAAAACGTCGCCTCAGTTATTGGAGATACCCCTACATACGTTGCTGAATGGTTCCTTTTTAAATACTACCCGAAAGTGTCTCAAATCGGTCTGCTGGCACACAACATTGTAGTTTATGGATACATCGACAATTTTTTACATCAGACCAATGCCTACAAAGCGCCTGCAATGTTAAAACGTCGCCTCAGTTATTGGAGATACCCCTACATACGTTGCTGAATGGTTCCTTTTTAAATACTACCCGAAAGTGTCCCAAATCGGTCTGCTGACACACAACATTGTAGTTTATGGATAGATCGACAATTTTTTACATCAGATTAATGCCTACAAAGCGCCTGCAATGTTAAAACGTCGCCTCAGTTATTGGAGATACCCCTACATACGTTGCTGAATGGTTCCTTTTTAAATACTACCCGAAAGTGTCCCAAATCGGTCTGCTGGCACACAACATTGTAGTTTATGGATACATCGACAATTTTTTACATCAGATTAATGCCTACAAAGCGCCTGCAATGTTAAGACGTCGGATCAGTTATTGGAGATACCCCTACACACGTTGCTGAATGGTTCCTTTTTAAATACTACCCGAAAGTGTCTCAAATCGGTCTGCTGGCACACAACATTGTAGTTTATGGATAGATCGACAATTTTTTACATCAGACCAATGCCTACAAAGCGCCTGCAATGTTAAAACGTCGCCTCAGTTATTGGAGATACCCCTACATACGTTGCTGAATGGTTCCTTTTTAAATACTACCCGAAAGTGTCCCAAATCGGTCTGCTGACACACAACACTGTAGTTTATGGATAGATCGACAATTTTTTACATCAGATTAATGCCTACAAAGCGCCTGCAATGTTAAAACGTCGCCTCAGTTATTGGAGATACCCCTACATACGTTGCTGAATGGTTCCTTTTTAAATACTACCCGAAAGTGTCCCAAATCGGTCTGCTGGCACACAACACTGTAGTTTATGGATAGATCGACAATTTTTTACATCAGATTAATGCCTACAAAGCGCCTGCAATGTTAAAACGTCGCCTCAGTTATTGGAGATACCCCTACATACGTTGCTGAATGGTTCCTTTTTAAATACTACCCGAAAGTGTCTCAAATCGGTCTGCTGACACACAACATTGTAGTTTATGGATACATCGACAATTTTTAACATCAGACCAATGCCTACAAAGCGCCTGCAATGTTAAAACGTCGCCTCAGTTATTGGAGATACCCCTACATACGTTGCTGAATGGTTCCTTTTTAAATACTACCCGAAAGTGTCTCAAATCGGTCTGCTGGCACACAACATTGTAGTTTATGGATAGATCGACAATTTTTTACATCAGATTAATGCCTACAAAGCGCCTGCAATGTTAAGACGTCGGATCAGTTATTGGAGATACCCCTACATACATTGCTGAATGGTTCCTTTTTAAATACTACCCGAAAGTGTCTCAAATCGGTCTGCTGACACACAACATTGTAGTTTATGGATAGATCGACAATTTTTTACATCAGACCAATGCCTACAAAGCGCCTGCAATTTTAAAACGTCGCCTCAGTTATTGGAGATACCCTACATACGTTGCTGAATGGTTCCTTTTTAAATACTACCCGAAAGTGTCCCAAATCGGTCTGCTGACACACAACACTGTAGTTTATGGATAGATCGACAATTTTTTACATCAGATTAATGCCTACAAAGCGCCTGCAATGTTAAAACGTCGCCTCAGTTATTGGAGATACCCCTACATACGTTGCTGAATGGTTCCTTTTTAAATACTACCCGAAAGTGTCTCAAATCGGTCTGCTGGCACACAACATTGTAGTTTATGGATAGATCGACAATTTTTTACATCAGACCAATGCCTACAAAGCGCCTGCAATGTTAAAACGTCGCCTCAGTTATTGGAGATACCCCTACATACGTTGCTGAATGGTTCCTTTTTAAATACTACCCGAAAGTGTCTCAAATCGGTCTGCTGACACACAACATTGTAGTTTATGGATACATCGACAATTTTTTACATCAGACCAATGCCTACAAAGCGCCTGCAATGTTAAAACGTCGCCTCAGTTATTGGAGATACCCCTACATACGTTGCTGAATGGTTCCTTTTTAAATACTACCCGAAAGTGTCTCAAATCGGTCTGCTGGCACACAACATTGTAGTTTATGGATAGATCGACAATTTTTTACATCAGACCAATGCCTACAAAGCGCCTGCAATGTTAAAACGTCGCCTCAGTTATTGGAGATACCCCTACATACGTTGCTGAATGGTTCCTTTTTAAATACTACCCGAAAGTGTCTCAAATCGGTCTGCTGACACACAACATTGTAGTTTATGGATACATCGACAATTTTTTACATCAGACCAATGCCTACAAAGCGCCTGCAATGTTAAAACGTCGCCTCAGTTATTGGAGATACCCCTACATACGTTGCTGAATGGTTCCTTTTTAAATACTACCCGAAAGTGTCTCAAATCGGTCTGCTGGCACACAACATTGTAGTTTATGGATAGATCGACAATTTTTTACATCAGATTAATGCCTACAAAGCGCCTGCAATGTTAAGACGTCGGATCAGTTATTGGAGATACCCCTACATACGTTGCTGAATGGTTCCTTTTTAAATACTACCCGAAAGTGTCTCAAATCGGTCTGCTGGCACACAACATTGTAGTTTATGGATAGATCGACAATTTTTTACATCAGACCAATGCCTACAAAGCGCCTGCAATTTTAAAACGTCGCCTCAGTTATTGGAGATACCCCTACATACGTTGCTGAATGGTTCCTTTTTAAATACTACCCGAAAGTGTCCCAAATCGGTCTGCTGACACACAACACTGTAGTTTATGGATAGATCGACAATTTTTTACATCAGATTAATGCCTACAAAGCGCCTGCAATGTTAAAACGTCGCCTCAGTTATTGGAGATACCCCTACATACGTTGCTGAATGGTTCCTTTTTAAATACTACCCGAAAGTGTCTCAAATCGGTCTGCTGGCACACAACATTGTAGTTTATGGATAGATCGACAATTTTTTACATCAGACCAATGCCTACAAAGCGCCTGCAATGTTAAAACGTCGCCTCAGTTATTGGAGATACCCCTACATACGTTGCTGAATGGTTCCTTTTTAAATACTACCCGAAAGTGTCTCAAATCGGTCTGCTGACACACAACATTGTAGTTTATGGATACATCGACAATTTTTTACATCAGACCAATGCCTACAAAGCGCCTGCAATGTTAAAACGTCGCCTCAGTTATTGGAGATACCCCTACATACGTTGCTGAATGGTTCCTTTTTAAATACTACCCGAAAGTGTCTCAAATCGGTCTGCTGACACACAACATTGTAGTTTATGGATAGATCGACAATTTTTTACATCAGACCAATGCCTACAAAGCGCCTGCAATGTTAAAACGTCGCCTCAGTTATTGGAGATACCCCTACATACGTTGCTGAATGGTTCCTTTTTAAATACTACCCGAAAGTGTCTCAAATCGGTCTGCTGACACACAACATTGTAGTTTATGGATACATCGACAATTTTTTACATCAGATTAATGCCTACAAAGCGCCTGCAATGTTAAGACGTCGGATCAGTTATTGGAGATACCCCTACACACGTTGCTGAATGGTTCCTTTTTAAATACTACCCGAAAGTGTCCCAAATCGGTCTGCTGACACACAACACTGTAGTTTATGGATAGATCGACAATTTTTTACATCAGATTAATGCCTACAAAGCGCCTGCAATGTTAAAACGTCGCCTCAGTTATTGGAGATACCCCTACATACGTTGCTGAATGGTTCCTTTTTAAATACTACCCGAAAGTGTCCCAAATCGGTCTGCTGGCACACAACATTGTAGTTTATGGATAGATCGACAATTTTTTACATCAGATTAATGCCTACAAAGCGCCTGCAATGTTAAGACGTCGGATCAGTTATTGGAGATACCCCTACACACGTTGCTGAATGGTTCCTTTTTAAATACTACCCGAAAGTGTCTCAAATCGGTCTGCTGGCACACAACATTGTAGTTTATGGATAGATCGACAATTTTTTACATCAGACCAATGCCTACAAAGCGCCTGCAATGTTAAAACGTCGCCTCAGTTATTGGAGATACCCCTACATACGTTGCTGAATGGTTCCTTTTTAAATACTACCCGAAAGTGTCCCAAATCGGTCTGCTGACACACAACACTGTAGTTTATGGATAGATCGACAATTTTTTACATCAGATTAATGCCTACAAAGCGCCTGCAATGTTAAAACGTCGCCTCAGTTATTGGAGATACCCCTACATACGTTGCTGAATGGTTCCTTTTTAAATACTACCCGAAAGTGTCCCAAATCGGTCTGCTGACACACAACACTGGAGTTTATGGATAGATCGACAATTTTTTACATCAGATTAATGCCTACAAAGCGCCTGCAATGTTAAAACGTCGCCTCAGTTATTGGAGATACCCCTACATACGTTGCTGAATGGTTCCTTTTTAAATACTACCCGAAAGTGTCTCAAATCGGTCTGCTGGCACACAACATTGTAGTTTATGGATAGATCGACAATTTTTTACATCAGACCAATGCCTACAAAGCGCCTGCAATGTTAAAACGTCGCCTCAGTTATTGGAGATACCCCTACATACGTTGCTGAATGGTTCCTTTTTAAATACTACCCGAAAGTGTCTCAAATCGGTCTGCTGACACACAACATTGTAGTTTATGGATACATCGACAATTTTTTACATCAGACCAATGCCTACAAAGCGCCTGCAATGTTAAAACGTCGCCTCAGTTATTGGAGATACCCCTACATACGTTGCTGAATGGTTCCTTTTTAAATACTACCCGAAAGTGTCTCAAATCGGTCTGCTGGCACACAACATTGTAGTTTATGGATAGATCGACAATTTTTTACATCAGACCAATGCCTACAAAGCGCCTGCAATGTTAAAACGTCGCCTCAGTTATTGGAGATACCCCTACATACGTTGCTGAATGGTTCCTTTTTAAATACTACCCGAAAGTGTCTCAAATCGGTCTGCTGACACACAACATTGTAGTTTATGGATACATCGACAATTTTTTACATCAGACCAATGCCTACAAAGCGCCTGCAATGTTAAAACGTCGCCTCAGTTATTGGAGATACCCCTACATACGTTGCTGAATGGTTCCTTTTTAAATACTACCCGAAAGTGTCTCAAATCGGTCTGCTGGCACACAACATTGTAGTTTATGGATAGATCGACAATTTTTTACATCAGATTAATGCCTACAAAGCGCCTGCAATGTTAAGACGTCGGATCAGTTATTGGAGATACCCCTACACACGTTGCTGAATGGTTCCTTTTTAAATACTACCCGAAAGTGTCCCAAATCGGTCTGCTGACACACAACACTGTAGTTTATGGATAGATCGACAATTTTTTACATCAGATTAATGCCTACAAAGCGCCTGCAATGTTAAAACGTCGCCTCAGTTATTGGAGATACCCCTACATACGTTGCTGAATGGTTCCTTTTTAAATACTACCCGAAAGTGTCCCAAATCGGTCTGCTGGCACACAACATTGTAGTTTATGGATAGATCGACAATTTTTTACATCAGATTAATGCCTACAAAGCGCCTGCAATGTTAAGACGTCGGATCAGTTATTGGAGATACCCCTACACACGTTGCTGAATGGTTCCTTTTTAAATACTACCCGAAAGTGTCTCAAATCGGTCTGCTGGCACACAACATTGTAGTTTATGGATAGATCGACAATTTTTTACATCAGACCAATGCCTACAAAGCGCCTGCAATGTTAAAACGTCGCCTCAGTTATTGGAGATACCCCTACATACGTTGCTGAATGGTTCCTTTTTAAATACTACCCGAAAGTGTCCCAAATCGGTCTGCTGACACACAACACTGTAGTTTATGGATAGATCGACAATTTTTTACATCAGATTAATGCCTACAAAGCGCCTGCAATGTTAAAACGTCGCCTCAGTTATTGGAGATACCCCTACATACGTTGCTGAATGGTTCCTTTTTAAATACTACCCGAAAGTGTCCCAAATCGGTCTGCTGGCACACAACATTGTAGTTTATGGATAGATCGACAATTTTTTACATCAGACCAATGCCTACAAAGCGCCTGCAATGTTAAAACGTCGCCTCAGTTATTGGAGATACCCCTACATACGTTGCTGAATGGTTCCTTTTTAAATACTACCCGAAAGTGTCCCAAATCGGTCTGCTGACACACAACACTGTAGTTTATGGATAGATCGACAATTTTTTACATCAGATTAATGCCTACAAAGCGCCTGCAATGTTAAAACGTCGCCTCAGTTATTGGAGATACCCCTACATACGTTGCTGAATGGTTCCTTTTTAAATACTACCCGAAAGTGTCTCAAATCGGTCTGCTGGCACACAACATTGTAGTTTATGGATAGATCGACAATTTTTTACATCAGACCAATGCCTACAAAGCGCCTGCAATGTTAAAACGTCGCCTCAGTTATTGGAGATACCCCTACATACGTTGCTGAATGGTTCCTTTTTAAATACTACCCGAAAGTGTCTCAAATCGGTCTGCTGACACACAACATTGTAGTTTATGGATACATCGACAATTTTTTACATCAGACCAATGCCTACAAAGCGCCTGCAATGTTAAAACGTCGCCTCAGTTATTGGAGATACCCCTACATACGTTGCTGAATGGTTCCTTTTTAAATACTACCCGAAAGTGTCTCAAATCGGTCTGCTGGCACACAACATTGTAGTTTATGGATAGATCGACAATTTTTTACATCAGACCAATGCCTACAAAGCGCCTGCAATGTTAAAACGTCGCCTCAGTTATTGGAGATACCCCTACATACGTTGCTGAATGGTTCCTTTTTAAATACTACCCGAAAGTGTCTCAAATCGGTCTGCTGACACACAACATTGTAGTTTATGGATACATCGACAATTTTTTACATCAGACCAATGCCTACAAAGCGCCTGCAATGTTAAAACGTCGCCTCAGTTATTGGAGATACCCCTACATACGTTGCTGAATGGTTCCTTTTTAAATACTACCCGAAAGTGTCTCAAATCGGTCTGCTGGCACACAACATTGTAGTTTATGGATAGATCGACAATTTTTTACATCAGACCAATGCCTACAAAGCGCCTGCAATGTTAAAACGTCGCCTCAGTTATTGGAGATACCCCTACATACGTTGCTGAATGGTTCCTTTTTAAATACTACCCGAAAGTGTCTCAAATCGGTCTGCTGACACACAACATTGTAGTTTATGGATACATCGACAATTTTTTACATCAGACCAATGCCTACAAAGCGCCTGCAATGTTAAAACGTCGCCTCAGTTATTGGAGATACCCCTACATACGTTGCTGAATGGTTCCTTTTTAAATACTACCCGAAAGTGTCTCAAATCGGTCTGCTGGCACACAACATTGTAGTTTATGGATAGATCGACAATTTTTTACATCAGACCAATGCCTACAAAGCGCCTGCAATGTTAAAACGTCGCCTCAGTTATTGGAGATACCCCTACATACGTTGCTGAATGGTTCCTTTTTAAATACTACCCGAAAGTGTCTCAAATCGGTCTGCTGACACACAACATTGTAGTTTATGGATACATCGACAATTTTTTACATCAGACCAATGCCTACAAAGCGCCTGCAATGTTAAAACGTCGCCTCAGTTATTGGAGATACCCCTACATACGTTGCTGAATGGTTCCTTTTTAAATACTACCCGAAAGTGTCTCAAATCGGTCTGCTGGCACACAACATTGTAGTTTATGGATAGATCGACAATTTTTTACATCAGATTAATGCCTACAAAGCGCCTGCAATGTTAAGACGTCGGATCAGTTATTGGAGATACCCCTACATACATTGCTGAATGGTTCCTTTTTAAATACTACCCGAAAGTGTCTCAAATCGGTCTGCTGGCACACAACATTGTAGTTTATGGATAGATCGACAATTTTTTACATCAGACCAATGCCTACAAAGCGCCTGCAATTTTAAAACGTCGCCTCAGTTATTGGAGATACCCCTACATACGTTGCTGAATGGTTCCTTTTTAAATACTACCCGAAAGTGTCCCAAATCGGTCTGCTGACACACAACACTGTAGTTTATGGATAGATCGACAATTTTTTACATCAGATTAATGCCTACAAAGCGCCTGCAATGTTAAAACGTCGCCTCAGTTATTGGAGATACCCCTACATACGTTGCTGAATGGTTCCTTTTTAAATACTACCCGAAAGTGTCTCAAATCGGTCTGCTGGCACACAACATTGTAGTTTATGGATAGATCGACAATTTTTTACATCAGACCAATGCCTACAAAGCGCCTGCAATGTTAAAACGTCGCCTCAGTTATTGGAGATACCCCTACATACGTTGCTGAATGGTTCCTTTTTAAATACTACCCGAAAGTGTCTCAAATCGGTCTGCTGACACACAACATTGTAGTTTATGGATACATCGACAATTTTTTACATCAGACCAATGCCTACAAAGCGCCTGCAATGTTAAAACGTCGCCTCAGTTATTGGAGATACCCCTACATACGTTGCTGAATGGTTCCTTTTTAAATACTACCCGAAAGTGTCTCAAATCGGTCTGCTGGCACACAACATTGTAGTTTATGGATTGATCGACAATTTTTTACATCAGACCAATGCCTACAAAGCGCCTGCAATGTTAAAACGTCGCCTCAGTTATTGGAGATACCCCTACATACGTTGCTGAATGGTTCCTTTTTAAATACTACCCGAAAGTGTCTCAAATCGGTCTGCTGGCACACAACATTGTAGTTTATGGATAGATCGACAATTTTTTACATCAGATTAATGCCTACAAAGCGCCTGCAATGTTAAGACGTCGGATCAGTTATTGGAGATACCCCTACATACGTTGCTGAATGGTTCCTTTTTAAATACTACCCGAAAGTGTCTCAAATCGGTCTGCTGGCACACAACATTGTAGTTTATGGATAGATCGACAATTTTTTACATCAGACCAATGCCTACAAAGCGCCTGCAATTTTAAAACGTCGCCTCAGTTATTGGAGATACCCCTACATACGTTGCTGAATGGTTCCTTTTTAAATACTACCCGAAAGTGTCCCAAATCGGTCTGCTGACACACAACACTGTAGTTTATGGATAGATCGACAATTTTTTACATCAGATTAATGCCTACAAAGCGCCTGCAATGTTAAAACGTCGCCTCAGTTATTGGAGATACCCCTACATACGTTGCTGAATGGTTCCTTTTTAAATACTACCCGAAAGTGTCTCAAATCGGTCTGCTGACACACAACATTGTAGTTTATGGATACATCGACAATTTTTTACATCAGACCAATGCCTACAAAGCGCCTGCAATGTTAAAACGTCGCCTCAGTTATTGGAGATACCCCTACATACGTTGCTGAATGGTTCCTTTTTAAATACTACCCGAAAGTGTCTCAAATCGGTCTGCTGGCACACAACATTGTAGTTTATGGATAGATCGACAATTTTTTACATCAGACCAATGCCTACAAAGCGCCTGCAATGTTAAAACGTCGCCTCAGTTATTGGAGATACCCCTACATACGTTGCTGAATGGTTCCTTTTTAAATACTACCCGAAAGTGTCTCAAATCGGTCTGCTGACACACAACATTGTAGTTTATGGATACATCGACAATTTTTTACATCAGACCAATGCCTACAAAGCGCCTGCAATGTTAAAACGTCGCCTCAGTTATTGGAGATACCCCTACATACGTTGCTGAATGGTTCCTTTTTAAATACTACCCGAAAGTGTCTCAAATCGGTCTGCTGGCACACAACATTGTAGTTTATGGATAGATCGACAATTTTTTACATCAGACCAATGCCTACAAAGCGCCTGCAATGTTAAAACGTCGCCTCAGTTATTGGAGATACCCCTACATACGTTGCTGAATGGTTCCTTTTTAAATACTACCCGAAAGTGTCTCAAATCGGTCTGCTGACACACAACATTGTAGTTTATGGATACATCGACAATTTTTTACATCAGACCAATGCCTACAAAGCGCCTGCAATGTTAAAACGTCGCCTCAGTTATTGGAGATACCCCTACATACGTTGCTGAATGGTTCCTTTTTAAATACTACCCGAAAGTGTCTCAAATCGGTCTGCTGGCACACAACATTGTAGTTTATGGATAGATCGACAATTTTTTACATCAGATTAATGCCTACAAAGCGCCTGCAATGTTAAGACGTCGGATCAGTTATTGGAGATACCCCTACACACGTTGCTGAATGGTTCCTTTTTAAATACTACCCGAAAGTGTCCCAAATCGGTCTGCTGACACACAACACTGTAGTTTATGGATAGATCGACAATTTTTTACATCAGATTAATGCCTACAAAGCGCCTGCAATGTTAAAACGTCGCCTCAGTTATTGGAGATACCCCTACATACGTTGCTGAATGGTTCCTTTTTAAATACTACCCGAAAGTGTCCCAAATCGGTCTGCTGGCACACAACATTGTAGTTTATGGATAGATCGACAATTTTTTACATCAGATTAATGCCTACAAAGCGCCTGCAATGTTAAGACGTCGGATCAGTTATTGGAGATACCCCTACACACGTTGCTGAATGGTTCCTTTTTAAATACTACCCGAAAGTGTCTCAAATCGGTCTGCTGGCACACAACATTGTAGTTTATGGATAGATCGACAATTTTTTACATCAGACCAATGCCTACAAAGCGCCTGCAATGTTAAAACGTCGCCTCAGTTATTGGAGATACCCCTACATACATTGCTGAATGGTTCCTTTTTAAATACTACCCGAAAGTGTCCCAAATCGGTCTGCTGACACACAACACTGTAGTTTATGGATAGATCGACAATTTTTTACATCAGATTAATGCCTACAAAGCGCCTGCAATGTTAAAACGTCGCCTCAGTTATTGGAGATACCCCTACATACGTTGCTGAATGGTTCCTTTTTAAATACTACCCGAAAGTGTCCCAAATCGGTCTGCTGGCACACAACATTGTAGTTTATGGATAGATCGACAATTTTTTACATCAGACCAATGCCTACAAAGCGCCTGCAATGTTAAAACGTCGCCTCAGTTATTGGAGATACCCCTACATACGTTGCTGAATGGTTCCTTTTTAAATACTACCCGAAAGTGTCTCAAATCGGTCTGCTGACACACAACATTGTAGTTTATGGATACATCGACAATTTTTTACATCAGACCAATGCCTACAAAGCGCCTGCAATGTTAAAACGTCGCCTCAGTTATTGGAGATACCCCTACATACGTTGCTGAATGGTTCCTTTTTAAATACTACCCGAAAGTGTCTCAAATCGGTCTGCTGGCACACAACATTGTAGTTTATGGATAGATCGACAATTTTTTACATCAGACCAATGCCTACAAAGCGCCTGCAATGTTAAAACGTCGCCTCAGTTATTGGAGATACCCCTACATACGTTGCTGAATGGTTCCTTTTTAAATACTACCCGAAAGTGTCTCAAATCGGTCTGCTGGCACACAACATTGTAGTTTATGGATAGATCGACAATTTTTTACATCAGACCAATGCCTACAAAGCGCCTGCAATGTTAAAACGTCGCCTCAGTTATTGGAGATACCCCTACATACGTTGCTGAATGGTTCCTTTTTAAATACTACCCGAAAGTGTCTCAAATCGGTCTGCTGACACACAACATTGTAGTTTATGGATACATCGACAATTTTTTACATCAGACCAATGCCTACAAAGCGCCTGCAATGTTAAAACGTCGCCTCAGTTATTGGAGATACCCCTACATACGTTGCTGAATGGTTCCTTTTTAAATACTACCCGAAAGTGTCTCAAATCGGTCTGCTGGCACACAACATTGTAGTTTATGGATAGATCGACAATTTTTTACATCAGATTAATGCCTACAAAGCGCCTGCAATGTTAAGACGTCGGATCAGTTATTGGAGATACCCCTACATACATTGCTGAATGGTTCCTTTTTAAATACTACCCGAAAGTGTCTCAAATCGGTCTGCTGGCACACAACATTGTAGTTTATGGATAGATCGACAATTTTTTACATCAGACCAATGCCTACAAAGCGCCTGCAATTTTAAAACGTCGCCTCAGTTATTGGAGATACCCCTACATACGTTGCTGAATGGTTCCTTTTTAAATACTACCCGAAAGTGTCTCAAATCGGTCTGCTGGCACACAACATTGTAGTTTATGGATAGATCGACAATTTTTTACATCAGACCAATGCCTACAAAGCGCCTGCAATTTTAAAACGTCGCCTCAGTTATTGGAGATACCCCTACATACGTTGCTGAATGGTTCCTTTTTAAATACTACCCGAAAGTGTCCCAAATCGGTCTGCTGACACACAACACTGTAGTTTATGGATAGATCGACAATTTTTTACATCAGATTAATGCCTACAAAGCGCCTGCAATGTTAAAACGTCGCCTCAGTTATTGGAGATACCCCTACATACGTTGCTGAATGGTTCCTTTTTAAATACTACCCGAAAGTGTCTCAAATCGGTCTGCTGGCACACAACATTGTAGTTTATGGATAGATCGACAATTTTTTACATCAGACCAATGCCTACAAAGCGCCTGCAATGTTAAAACGTCGCCTCAGTTATTGGAGATACCCCTACATACGTTGCTGAATGGTTCCTTTTTAAATACTACCCGAAAGTGTCTCAAATCGGTCTGCTGACACACAACATTGTAGTTTATGGATACATCGACAATTTTTTACATCAGACCAATGCCTACAAAGCGCCTGCAATGTTAAAACGTCGCCTCAGTTATTGGAGATACCCCTACATACGTTGCTGAATGGTTCCTTTTTAAATACTACCCGAAAGTGTCTCAAATCGGTCTGCTGGCACACAACATTGTAGTTTATGGATAGATCGACAATTTTTTACATCAGACCAATGCCTACAAAGCGCCTGCAATGTTAAAACGTCGCCTCAGTTATTGGAGATACCCCTACATACGTTGCTGAATGGTTCCTTTTTAAATACTACCCGAAAGTGTCTCAAATCGGTCTGCTGACACACAACATTGTAGTTTATGGATAGATCGACAATTTTTTACATCAGACCAATGCCTACAAAGCGCCTGCAATGTTAAAACGTCGCCTCAGTTATTGGAGATACCCCTACATACGTTGCTGAATGGTTCCTTTTTAAATACTACCCGAAAGTGTCTCAAATCGGTCTGCTGGCACACAACATTGTAGTTTATGGATAGATCGACAATTTTTTACATCAGACCAATGCCTACAAAGCGCCTGCAATGTTAAAACGTCGCCTCAGTTATTGGAGATACCCCTACATACGTTGCTGAATGGTTCCTTTTTAAATACTACCCGAAAGTGTCTCAAATCGGTCTGCTGACACACAACATTGTAGTTTATGGATACATCGACAATTTTTTACATCAGACCAATGCCTACAAAGCGCCTGCAATGTTAAAACGTCGCCTCAGTTATTGGAGATACCCCTACATACGTTGCTGAATGGTTCCTTTTTAAATACTACCCGAAAGTGTCTCAAATCGGTCTGCTGGCACACAACATTGTAGTTTATGGATAGATCGACAATTTTTTACATCAGATTAATGCCTACAAAGCGCCTGCAATGTTAAGACGTCGGATCAGTTATTGGAGATACCCCTACACACGTTGCTGAATGGTTCCTTTTTAAATACTACCCGAAAGTGTCCCAAATCGGTCTGCTGACACACAACACTGTAGTTTATGGATAGATCGACAATTTTTTACATCAGATTAATGCCTACAAAGCGCCTGCAATGTTAAAACGTCGCCTCAGTTATTGGAGATACCCCTACATACGTTGCTGAATGGTTCCTTTTTAAATACTACCCGAAAGTGTCCCAAATCGGTCTGCTGGCACACAACATTGTAGTTTATGGATAGATCGACAATTTTTTACATCAGATTAATGCCTACAAAGCGCCTGCAATGTTAAGACGTCGGATCAGTTATTGGAGATACCCCTACACACGTTGCTGAATGGTTCCTTTTTAAATACTACCCGAAAGTGTCTCAAATCGGTCTGCTGGCACACAACATTGTAGTTTATGGATAGATCGACAATTTTTTACATCAGACCAATGCCTACAAAGCGCCTGCAATGTTAAAACGTCGCCTCAGTTATTGGAGATACCCCTACATACATTGCTGAATGGTTCCTTTTTAAATACTACCCGAAAGTGTCCCAAATCGGTCTGCTGACACACAACACTGTAGTTTATGGATAGATCGACAATTTTTTACATCAGATTAATGCCTACAAAGCGCCTGCAATGTTAAAACGTCGCCTCAGTTATTGGAGATACCCCTACATACGTTGCTGAATGGTTCCTTTTTAAATACTACCCGAAAGTGTCCCAAATCGGTCTGCTGGCACACAACATTGTAGTTTATGGATAGATCGACAATTTTTTACATCAGACCAATGCCTACAAAGCGCCTGCAATGTTAAAACGTCGCCTCAGTTATTGGAGATACCCCTACATACGTTGCTGAATGGTTCCTTTTTAAATACTACCCGAAAGTGTCTCAAATCGGTCTGCTGACACACAACATTGTAGTTTATGGATACATCGACAATTTTTTACATCAGACCAATGCCTACAAAGCGCCTGCAATGTTAAAACGTCGCCTCAGTTATTGGAGATACCCCTACATACGTTGCTGAATGGTTCCTTTTTAAATACTACCCGAAAGTGTCTCAAATCGGTCTGCTGGCACACAACATTGTAGTTTATGGATAGATCGACAATTTTTTACATCAGACCAATGCCTACAAAGCGCCTGCAATGTTAAAACGTCGCCTCAGTTATTGGAGATACCCCTACATACGTTGCTGAATGGTTCCTTTTTAAATACTACCCGAAAGTGTCTCAAATCGGTCTGCTGGCACACAACATTGTAGTTTATGGATAGATCGACAATTTTTTACATCAGACCAATGCCTACAAAGCGCCTGCAATGTTCAAACGTCGCCTCAGTTATTGGAGATACCCCTACATACGTTGCTGAATGGTTCCTTTTTAAATACTACCCGAAAGTGTCTCAAATCGGTCTGCTGACACACAACATTGTAGTTTATGGATACATCGACAATTTTTTACATCAGACCAATGCCTACAAAGCGCCTGCAATGTTAAAACGTCGCCTCAGTTATTGGAGATACCCCTACATACGTTGCTGAATGGTTCCTTTTTAAATACTACCCGAAAGTGTCTCAAATCGGTCTGCTGGCACACAACATTGTAGTTTATGGATAGATCGACAATTTTTTACATCAGATTAATGCCTACAAAGCGCCTGCAATGTTAAGACGTCGGATCAGTTATTGGAGATACCCCTACATACATTGCTGAATGGTTCCTTTTTAAATACTACCCGAAAGTGTCTCAAATCGGTCTGCTGGCACACAACATTGTAGTTTATGGATAGATCGACAATTTTTTACATCAGACCAATGCCTACAAAGCGCCTGCAATTTTAAAACGTCGCCTCAGTTATTGGAGATACCCCTACATACGTTGCTGAATGGTTCCTTTTTAAATACTACCCGAAAGTGTCTCAAATCGGTCTGCTGGCACACAACATTGTAGTTTATGGATAGATCGACAATTTTTTACATCAGACCAATGCCTACAAAGCGCCTGCAATGTTAAAACGTCGCCTCAGTTATTGGAGATACCCCTACATACGTTGCTGAATGGTTCCTTTTTAAATACTACCCGAAAGTGTCTCAAATCGGTCTGCTGACACACAACATTGTAGTTTATGGATACATCGACAATTTTTAACATCAGACCAATGCCTACAAAGCGCCTGCAATGTTAAAACGTCGCCTCAGTTATTGGAGATACCCCTACATACGTTGCTGAATGGTTCCTTTTTAAATACTACCCGAAAGTGTCTCAAATCGGTCTGCTGGCACACAACATTGTAGTTTATGGATAGATCGACAATTTTTTACATCAGATTAATGCCTACAAAGCGCCTGCAATGTTAAGACGTCGGATCAGTTATTGGAGATACCCCTACATACATTGCTGAATGGTTCCTTTTTAAATACTACCCGAAAGTGTCTCAAATCGGTCTGCTGGCACACAACATTGTAGTTTATGGATAGATCGACAATTTTTTACATCAGACCAATGCCAACAAAGCGCCTGCAATTTTAAAACGTCGCCTCAGTTATTGGAGATACCCCTACATACGTTGCTGAATGGTTCCTTTTTAAATACTACCCGAAAGTGTCCCAAATCGGTCTGCTGACACACAACACTGTAGTTTATGGATAGATCGACAATTTTTTACATCAGATTAATGCCTACAAAGCGCCTGCAATGTTAAAACGTCGCCTCAGTTATTGGAGATACCCCTACATACGTTGCTGAATGGTTCCTTTTTAAATACTACCCGAAAGTGTCTCAAATCGGTCTGCTGGCACACAACATTGTAGTTTATGGATAGATCGACAATTTTTTACATCAGACCAATGCCTACAAAGCGCCTGCAATGTTAAAACGTCGCCTCAGTTATTGGAGATACCCCTACATACGTTGCTGAATGGTTCCTTTTTAAATACTACCCGAAAGTGTCTCAAATCGGTCTGCTGGCACACAACATTGTAGTTTATGGATAGATCGACAATTTTTTACATCAGACCAATGCCTACAAAGCGCCTGCAATGTTCAAACGTCGCCTCAGTTATTGGAGATACCCCTACATACGTTGCTGAATGGTTCCTTTTTAAATACTACCCGAAAGTGTCTCAAATCGGTCTGCTGACACACAACATTGTAGTTTATGGATACATCGACAATTTTTTACATCAGACCAATGCCTACAAAGCGCCTGCAATGTTAAAACGTCGCCTCAGTTATTGGAGATACCCCTACATACGTTGCTGAATGGTTCCTTTTTAAATACTACCCGAAAGTGTCTCAAATCGGTCTGCTGGCACACAACATTGTAGTTTATGGATAGATCGACAATTTTTTACATCAGATTAATGCCTACAAAGCGCCTGCAATGTTAAGACGTCGGATCAGTTATTGGAGATACCCCTACATACATTGCTGAATGGTTCCTTTTTAAATACTACCCGAAAGTGTCTCAAATCGGTCTGCTGGCACACAACATTGTAGTTTATGGATAGATCGACAATTTTTTACATCAGACCAATGCCTACAAAGCGCCTGCAATTTTAAAACGTCGCCTCAGTTATTGGAGATACCCCTACATACGTTGCTGAATGGTTCCTTTTTAAATACTACCCGAAAGTGTCTCAAATCGGTCTGCTGGCACACAACATTGTAGTTTATGGATAGATCGACAATTTTTTACATCAGACCAATGCCTACAAAGCGCCTGCAATGTTAAAACGTCGCCTCAGTTATTGGAGATACCCCTACATACGTTGCTGAATGGTTCCTTTTTAAATACTACCCGAAAGTGTCTCAAATCGGTCTGCTGACACACAACATTGTAGTTTATGGATACATCGACAATTTTTAACATCAGACCAATGCCTACAAAGCGCCTGCAATGTTAAAACGTCGCCTCAGTTATTGGAGATACCCCTACATACGTTGCTGAATGGTTCCTTTTTAAATACTACCCGAAAGTGTCTCAAATCGGTCTGCTGGCACACAACATTGTAGTTTATGGATAGATCGACAATTTTTTACATCAGATTAATGCCTACAAAGCGCCTGCAATGTTAAGACGTCGGATCAGTTATTGGAGATACCCCTACATACATTGCTGAATGGTTCCTTTTTAAATACTACCCGAAAGTGTCTCAAATCGGTCTGCTGGCACACAACATTGTAGTTTATGGATAGATCGACAATTTTTTACATCAGACCAATGCCAACAAAGCGCCTGCAATTTTAAAACGTCGCCTCAGTTATTGGAGATACCCCTACATACGTTGCTGAATGGTTCCTTTTTAAATACTACCCGAAAGTGTCCCAAATCGGTCTGCTGACACACAACACTGTAGTTTATGGATAGATCGACAATTTTTTACATCAGATTAATGCCTACAAAGCGCCTGCAATGTTAAAACGTCGCCTCAGTTATTGGAGATACCCCTACATACGTTGCTGAATGGTTCCTTTTTAAATACTACCCGAAAGTGTCTCAAATCGGTCTGCTGGCACACAACATTGTAGTTTATGGATAGATCGACAATTTTTTACATCAGACCAATGCCTACAAAGCGCCTGCAATGTTAAAACGTCGCCTCAGTTATTGGAGATACCCCTACATACGTTGCTGAATGGTTCCTTTTTAAATACTACCCGAAAGTGTCTCAAATCGGTCTGCTGACACACAACATTGTAGTTTATGGATACATCGACAATTTTTTACATCAGACCAATGCCTACAAAGCGCCTGCAATGTTAAAACGTCGCCTCAGTTATTGGAGATACCCCTACATACGTTGCTGAATGGTTCCTTTTTAAATACTACCCGAAAGTGTCTCAAATCGGTCTGCTGGCACACAACATTGTAGTTTATGGATTGATCGACAATTTTTTACATCAGACCAATGCCTACAAAGCGCCTGCAATGTTAAAACGTCGCCTCAGTTATTGGAGATACCCCTACATACGTTGCTGAATGGTTCCTTTTTAAATACTACCCGAAAGTGTCTCAAATCGGTCTGCTGGCACACAACATTGTAGTTTATGGATAGATCGACAATTTTTTACATCAGATTAATGCCTACAAAGCGCCTGCAATGTTAAGACGTCGGATCAGTTATTGGAGATACCCCTACATACATTGCTGAATGGTTCCTTTTTAAATACTACCCGAAAGTGTCTCAAATCGGTCTGCTGGCACACAACATTGTAGTTTATGGATAGATCGACAATTTTTTACATCAGACCAATGCCTACAAAGCGCCTGCAATTTTAAAACGTCGCCTCAGTTATTGGAGATACCCCTACATACGTTGCTGAATGGTTCCTTTTTAAATACTACCCGAAAGTGTCTCAAATCGGTCTGCTGGCACACAACATTGTAGTTTATGGATAGATCGACAATTTTTTACATCAGACCAATGCCTACAAAGCGCCTGCAATGTTAAAACGTCGCCTCAGTTATTGGAGATACCCCTACATACGTTGCTGAATGGTTCCTTTTTAAATACTACCCGAAAGTGTCTCAAATCGGTCTGCTGACACACAACATTGTAGTTTATGGATACATCGACAATTTTTAACATCAGACCAATGCCTACAAAGCGCCTGCAATGTTAAAACGTCGCCTCAGTTATTGGAGATACCCCTACATACGTTGCTGAATGGTTCCTTTTTAAATACTACCCGAAAGTGTCTCAAATCGGTCTGCTGGCACACAACATTGTAGTTTATGGATAGATCGACAATTTTTTACATCAGATTAATGCCTACAAAGCGCCTGCAATGTTAAGACGTCGGATCAGTTATTGGAGATACCCCTACATACATTGCTGAATGGTTCCTTTTTAAATACTACCCGAAAGTGTCTCAAATCGGTCTGCTGGCACACAACATTGTAGTTTATGGATAGATCGACAATTTTTTACATCAGACCAATGCCTACAAAGCGCCTGCAATTTTAAAACGTCGCCTCAGTTATTGGAGATACCCCTACATACGTTGCTGAATGGTTCCTTTTTAAATACTACCCGAAAGTGTCCCAAATCGGTCTGCTGACACACAACACTGTAGTTTATGGATAGATCGACAATTTTTTACATCAGATTAATGCCTACAAAGCGCCTGCAATGTTAAAACGTCGCCTCAGTTATTGGAGATACCCCTACATACGTTGCTGAATGGTTCCTTTTTAAATACTACCCGAAAGTGTCTCAAATCGGTCTGCTGGCACACAACATTGTAGTTTATGGATAGATCGACAATTTTTTACATCAGACCAATGCCTACAAAGCGCCTGCAATGTTAAAACGTCGCCTCAGTTATTGGAGATACCCCTACATACGTTGCTGAATGGTTCCTTTTTAAATACTACCCGAAAGTGTCTCAAATCGGTCTGCTGACACACAACATTGTAGTTTATGGATACATCGACAATTTTTTACATCAGACCAATGCCTACAAAGCGCCTGCAATGTTAAAACGTCGCCTCAGTTATTGGAGATACCCCTACATACGTTGCTGAATGGTTCCTTTTTAAATACTACCCGAAAGTGTCTCAAATCGGTCTGCTGGCACACAACATTGTAGTTTATGGATTGATCGACAATTTTTTACATCAGACCAATGCCTACAAAGCGCCTGCAATGTTAAAACGTCGCCTCAGTTATTGGAGATACCCCTACATACGTTGCTGAATGGTTCCTTTTTAAATACTACCCGAAAGTGTCTCAAATCGGTCTGCTGGCACACAACATTGTAGTTTATGGATAGATCGACAATTTTTTACATCAGATTAATGCCTACAAAGCGCCTGCAATGTTAAGACGTCGGATCAGTTATTGGAGATACCCCTACATACGTTGCTGAATGGTTCCTTTTTAAATACTACCCGAAAGTGTCTCAAATCGGTCTGCTGGCACACAACATTGTAGTTTATGGATAGATCGACAATTTTTTACATCAGACCAATGCCTACAAAGCGCCTGCAATTTTAAAACGTCGCCTCAGTTATTGGAGATACCCCTACATACGTTGCTGAATGGTTCCTTTTTAAATACTACCCGAAAGTGTCCCAAATCGGTCTGCTGACACACAACACTGTAGTTTATGGATAGATCGACAATTTTTTACATCAGATTAATGCCTACAAAGCGCCTGCAATGTTAAAACGTCGCCTCAGTTATTGGAGATACCCCTACATACGTTGCTGAATGGTTCCTTTTTAAATACTACCCGAAAGTGTCTCAAATCGGTCTGCTGGCACACAACATTGTAGTTTATGGATAGATCGACAATTTTTTACATCAGACCAATGCCTACAAAGCCCCTGCAATGTTAAAACGTCGCCTCAGTTATTGAAGATACCCCTACATACGTTGCTGAATGGTTCCTTTTTAAATACTACCCGAAAGTGTCTCAAATCGGTCTGCTGACACACAACATTGTAGTTTATGGATACATCGACAATTTTTTACATCAGACCAATGCCTACAAAGCGCCTGCAATGTTAAAACGTCGCCTCAGTTATTGGAGATACCCCTACATACGTTGCTGAATGGTTCCTTTTTAAATACTACCCGAAAGTGTCTCAAATCGGTCTGCTGGCACACAACATTGTAGTTTATGGATAGATCGACAATTTTTTACATCAGACCAATGCCTACAAAGCGCCTGCAATGTTAAAACGTCGCCTCAGTTATTGGAGATACCCCTACATACGTTGCTGAATGGTTCCTTTTTAAATACTACCCGAAAGTGTCTCAAATCGGTCTGCTGACACACAACATTGTAGTTTATGGATACATCGACAATTTTTTACATCAGACCAATGCCTACAAAGCGCCTGCAATGTTAAAACGTCGCCTCAGTTATTGGAGATACCCCTACATACGTTGCTGAATGGTTCCTTTTTAAATACTACCCGAAAGTGTCTCAAATCGGTCTGCTGGCACACAACATTGTAGTTTATGGATAGATCGACAATTTTTTACATCAGATTAATGCCTACAAAGCGCCTGCAATGTTAAGACGTCGGATCAGTTATTGGAGATACCCCTACACACGTTGCTGAATGGTTCCTTTTTAAATACTACCCGAAAGTGTCCCAAATCGGTCTGCTGACACACAACACTGTAGTTTATGGATAGATCGACAATTTTTTACATCAGATTAATGCCTACAAAGCGCCTGCAATGTTAAAACGTCGCCTCAGTTATTGGAGATACCCCTACATACGTTGCTGAATGGTTCCTTTTTAAATACTACCCGAAAGTGTCCCAAATCGGTCTGCTGGCACACAACACTGTAGTTTATGGATAGATCGACAATTTTTTACATCAGACCAATGCCTACAAAGCGCCTGCAATGTTAAAACGTCGCCTCAGTTATTGGAGATACCCCTACATACGTTGCTGAATGGTTCCTTTTTAAATACTACCCGAAAGTGTCCCAAATCGGTCTGCTGACACACAACACTGTAGTTTATGGATAGATCGACAATTTTTTACATCAGATTAATGCCTACAAAGCGCCTCCAATGTTAAAACGTCGCCTCAGTTATTGGAGATACCCCTACATACGTTGCTGAATGGTTCCTTTTTAAATACTACCCGAAAGTGTCCCAAATCGGTCTGCTGGCACACAACATTGTAGTTTATGGATAGATCGACAATTTTTTACATCAGATTAATGCCTACAAAGCGCCTGCAATGTTAAGACGTCGGATCAGTTATTGGAGATACCCCTAGATACATTGCTGAATGGTTCCTTTTTAAATACTACCCGAAAGTGTCTCAAATCGGTCTGCTGGCACACAACATTGCAGTTTATGGATAGATCGACAATTTTTTACATCAGACCAATGCCTACAAAGCGCCTGCAATTTTAAAACGTCGCCTCAGTTATTGGAGATACCCCTACATACGTTGCTGAATGGTTCCTTTTTAAATACTACCCGAAAGTGTCTCAAATCGGTCTGCTGGCACACAACATTGTAGTTTATGGATAGATCGACAATTTTTTACATCAGACCAATGCCTACAAAGCGCCTGCAATGTTAAAACGTCGCCTCAGTTATTGGAGATACCCCTACATACGTTGCTGAATGGTTCCTTTTTAAATACTACCCGAAAGTGTCTCAAATCGGTCTGCTGACACACAACATTGTAGTTTATGGATACATCGACAATTTTTAACATCAGACCAATGCCTACAAAGCGCCTGCAATGTTAAAACGTCGCCTCAGTTATTGGAGATACCCCTACATACGTTGCTGAATGGTTCCTTTTTAAATACTACCCGAAAGTGTCTCAAATCGGTCTGCTGGCACACAACATTGTAGTTTATGGATAGATCGACAATTTTTTACATCAGATTAATGCCTACAAAGCGCCTGCAATGTTAAGACGTCGGATCAGTTATTGGAGATACCCCTACATACATTGCTGAATGGTTCCTTTTTAAATACTACCCGAAAGTGTCTCAAATCGGTCTGCTGGCACACAACATTGTAGTTTATGGATAGATCGACAATTTTTTACATCAGACCAATGCCTACAAAGCGCCTGCAATTTTAAAACGTCGCCTCAGTTATTGGAGATACCCCTACATACGTTGCTGAATGGTTCCTTTTTAAATACTACCCGAAAGTGTCCCAAATCGGTCTGCTGACACACAACACTGTAGTTTATGGATAGATCGACAATTTTTTACATCAGATTAATGCCTACAAAGCGCCTGCAATGTTAAAACGTCGCCTCAGTTATTGGAGATACCCCTACATACGTTGCTGAATGGTTCCTTTTTAAATACTACCCGAAAGTGTCTCAAATCGGTCTGCTGGCACACAACATTGTAGTTTATGGATAGATCGACAATTTTTTACATCAGACCAATGCCTACAAAGCGCCTGCAATGTTAAAACGTCGCCTCAGTTATTGGAGATACCCCTACATACGTTGCTGAATGGTTCCTTTTTAAATACTACCCGAAAGTGTCTCAAATCGGTCTGCTGACACACAACATTGTAGTTTATGGATACATCGACAATTTTTTACATCAGACCAATGCCTACAAAGCGCCTGCAATGTTAAAACGTCGCCTCAGTTATTGGAGATACCCCTACATACGTTGCTGAATGGTTCCTTTTTAAATACTACCCGAAAGTGTCTCAAATCGGTCTGCTGGCACACAACATTGTAGTTTATGGATAGATCGACAATTTTTTACATCAGACCAATGCCTACAAAGCGCCTGCAATGTTAAAACGTCGCCTCAGTTATTGGAGATACCCCTACATACGTTGCTGAATGGTTCCTTTTTAAATACTACCCGAAAGTGTCTCAAATCGGTCTGCTGACACACAACATTGTAGTTTATGGATAGATCGACAATTTTTTACATCAGATTAATGCCTACAAAGCGCCTGCAATGTTAAGACGTCGGATCAGTTATTGGAGATACCCCTACATACGTTGCTGAATGGTTCCTTTTTAAATACTACCCGAAAGTGTCTCAAATCGGTCTGCTGGCACACAACATTGTAGTTTATGGATAGATCGACAATTTTTTACATCAGACCAATGCCTACAAAGCGCCTGCAATTTTAAAACGTCGCCTCAGTTATTGGAGATACCCCTACATACGTTGCTGAATGGTTCCTTTTTAAATACTACCCGAAAGTGTCCCAAATCGGTCTGCTGACACACAACACTGTAGTTTATGGATAGATCGACAATTTTTTACATCAGATTAATGCCTACAAAGCGCCTGCAATGTTAAAACGTCGCCTCAGTTATTGGAGATACCCCTACATACGTTGCTGAATGGTTCCTTTTTAAATACTACCCGAAAGTGTCTCAAATCGGTCTGCTGGCACACAACATTGTAGTTTATGGATAGATCGACAATTTTTTACATCAGACCAATGCCTACAAAGCGCCTGCAATGTTAAAACGTCGCCTCAGTTATTGGAGATACCCCTACATACGTTGCTGAATGGTTCTTTTTTAAATACTACCCGAAAGTGTCTCAAATCGGTCTGCTGACACACAACATTGTAGTTTATGGATACATCGACAATTTTTTACATCAGACCAATGCCTACAAAGCGCCTGCAATGTTAAAACGTCGCCTCAGTTATTGGAGATACCCCTACATACGTTGCTGAATGGTTCCTTTTTAAATACTACCCGAAAGTGTCTCAAATCGGTCTGCTGGCACACAACATTGTAGTTTATGGATAGATCGACAATTTTTTACATCAGACCAATGCCTACAAAGCGCCTGCAATGTTAAAACGTCGCCTCAGTTATTGGAGATACCCCTACATACGTTGCTGAATGGTTCCTTTTTAAATACTACCCGAAAGTGTCTCAAATCGGTCTGCTGACACACAACATTGTAGTTTATGGATACATCGACAATTTTTTACATCAGACCAATGCCTACAAAGCGCCTGCAATGTTAAAACGTCGCCTCAGTTATTGGAGATACCCCTACATACGTTGCTGAATGGTTCCTTTTTAAATACTACCCGAAAGTGTCCCAAATCGGTCTGCTGGCACACAACATTGTAGTTTATGGATAGATCGACAATTTTTTACATCAGATTAATGCCTACAAAGCGCCTGCAATGTTAAGACGTCGGATCAGTTATTGGAGATACCCCTACACACGTTGCTGAATGGTTCCTTTTTAAATACTACCCGAAAGTGTCCCAAATCGGTCTGCTGACACACAACACTGTAGTTTATGGATAGATCGACAATTTTTTACATCAGATTAATGCCTACAAAGCGCCTGCAATGTTAAAACGTCGCCTCAGTTATTGGAGATACCCCTACATACGTTGCTGAATGGTTCCTTTTTAAATACTACCCGAAAGTGTCCCAAATCGGTCTGCTGGCACACAACATTGTAGTTTATGGATAGATCGACAATTTTTTACATCAGATTAATGCCTACAAAGCGCCTGCAATGTTAAGACGTCGGATCAGTTATTGGAGATACCCCTACATACGTTGCTGAATGGTTCCTTTTTAAATACTACCCGAAAGTGTCTCAAATCGGTCTGCTGACACACAACATTGTAGTTTATGGATACATCGACAATTTTTTACATCAGACCAATGCCTACAAAGCGCCTGCAATGTTAAAACGTCGCCTCAGTTATTGGAGATACCCCTACATACGTTGCTGAATGGTTCCTTTTTAAATACTACCCGAAAGTGTCCCAAATCGGTCTGCTGGCACACAACATTGTAGTTTATGGATAGATCGACAATTTTTTACATCAGATTAATGCCTACAAAGCGCCTGCAATGTTAAGACGTCGGATCAGTTATTGGAGATACCCCTACACACGTTGCTGAATGGTTCCTTTTTAAATACTACCCGAAAGTGTCCCAAATCGGTCTGCTGACACACAACACTGTAGTTTATGGATAGATCGACAATTTTTTACATCAGATTAATGCCTACAAAGCGCCTGCAATGTTAAAACGTCGCCTCAGTTATTGGAGATACCCCTACATACGTTGCTGAATGGTTCCTTTTTAAATACTACCCGAAAGTGTCCCAAATCGGTCTGCTGGCACACAACATTGTAGTTTATGGATAGATCGACAATTTTTTACATCAGATTAATGCCTACAAAGCGCCTGCAATGTTAAGACGTCGGATCAGTTATTGGAGATACCCCTACACACGTTGCTGAATGGTTCCTTTTTAAATACTACCCGAAAGTGTCTCAAATCGGTCTGCTGGCACACAACATTGTAGTTTATGGATAGATCGACAATTTTTTACATCAGACCAATGCCTACAAAGCGCCTGCAATGTTAAAACGTCGCCTCAGTTATTGGAGATACCCCTACATACGTTGCTGAATGGTTCCTTTTTAAATACTACCCGAAAGTGTCCCAAATCGGTCTGCTGACACACAACACTGTAGTTTATGGATAGATCGACAATTTTTTACATCAGATTAATGCCTACAAAGCGCCTGCAATGTTAAAACGTCGCCTCAGTTATTGGAGATACCCCTACATACGTTGCTGAATGGTTCCTTTTTAAATACTACCCGAAAGTGTCTCAAATCGGTCTGCTGGCACACAACATTGTAGTTTATGGATAGATCGACAATTTTTTACATCAGACCAATGCCTACAAAGCGCCTGCAATGTTAAAACGTCGCCTCAGTTATTGGAGATACCCCTACATACGTTGCTGAATGGTTCCTTTTTAAATACTACCCGAAAGTGTCTCAAATCGGTCTGCTGACACACAACATTGTAGTTTATGGATACATCGACAATTTTTTACATCAGACCAATGCCTACAAAGCGCCTGCAATGTTAAAACGTCGCCTCAGTTATTGGAGATACCCCTACATACGTTGCTGAATGGTTCCTTTTTAAATACTACCCGAAAGTGTCTCAAATCGGTCTGCTGGCACACAACATTGTAGTTTATGGATAGATCGACAATTTTTTACATCAGACCAATGCCTACAAAGCGCCTGCAATGTTAAAACGTCGCCTCAGTTATTGGAGATACCCCTACATACGTTGCTGAATGGTTCCTTTTTAAATACTACCCGAAAGTGTCTCAAATCGGTCTGCTGGCACACAACATTGTAGTTTATGGATAGATCGACAATTTTTTACATCAGACCAATGCCTACAAAGCGCCTGCAATGTTAAAACGTCGCCTCAGTTATTGGAGATACCCCTACATACGTTGCTGAATGGTTCCTTTTTAAATACTACCCGAAAGTGTCTCAAATCGGTCTGCTGACACACAACATTGTAGTTTATGGATACATCGACAATTTTTTACATCAGACCAATGCCTACAAAGCGCCTGCAATGTTAAAACGTCGCCTCAGTTATTGGAGATACCCCTACATACGTTGCTGAATGGTTCCTTTTTAAATACTACCCGAAAGTGTCTCAAATCGGTCTGCTGACACACAACATTGTAGTTTATGGATACATCGACAATTTTTTACATCAGACCAATGCCTACAAAGCGCCTGCAATGTTAAAACGTCGCCTCAGTTATTGGAGATACCCCTACATACGTTGCTGAATGGTTCCTTTTTAAATACTACCCGAAAGTGTCTCAAATCGGTCTGCTGGCACACAACATTGTAGTTTATGGATAGATCGACAATTTTTTACATCAGACCAATGCCTACAAAGCGCCTGCAATGTTAAAACGTCGCCTCAGTTATTGGAGATACCCCTACATACGTTGCTGAATGGTTCCTTTTTAAATACTACCCGAAAGTGTCTCAAATCGGTCTGCTGGCACACAACATTGTAGTTTATGGATAGATCGACAATTTTTTACATCAGACCAATGCCTACAAAGCGCCTGCAATGTTAAAACGTCGCCTCAGTTATTGGAGATACCCCTACATACGTTGCTGAATGGTTCCTTTTTAAATACTACCCGAAAGTGTCTCAAATCGGTCTGCTGACACACAACATTGTAGTTTATGGATACATCGACAATTTTTTACATCAGACCAATGCCTACAAAGCGCCTGCAATGTTAAAACGTCGCCTCAGTTATTGGAGATACCCCTACATACGTTGCTGAATGGTTCCTTTTTAAATACTACCCGAAAGTGTCTCAAATCGGTCTGCTGGCACACAACATTGTAGTTTATGGATAGATCGACAATTTTTTACATCAGACCAATGCCTACAAAGCGCCTGCAATTTTAAAACGTCGCCTCAGTTATTGGAGATACCCCTACATACGTTGCTGAATGGTTCCTTTTTAAATACTACCCGAAAGTGTCTCAAATCGGTCTGCTGGCACACAACATTGTAGTTTATGGATAGATCGACAATTTTTTACATCAGACCAATGCCTACAAAGCGCCTGCAATGTTAAAACGTCGCCTCAGTTATTGGAGATACCCCTACATACGTTGCTGAATGGTTCCTTTTTAAATACTACCCGAAAGTGTCTCAAATCGGTCTGCTGACACACAACATTGTAGTTTATGGATAGATCGACAATTTTTAACATCAGACCAATGCCTACAAAGCGCCTGCAATGTTAAAACGTCGCCTCAGTTATTGGAGATACCCCTACATACGTTGCTGAATGGTTCCTTTTTAAATACTACCCGAAAGTGTCTCAAATCGGTCTGCTGGCACACAACATTGTAGTTTATGGATAGATCGACAATTTTTTACATCAGATTAATGCCTACAAAGCGCCTGCAATGTTAAGACGTCGGATCAGTTATTGGAGATACCCCTACATACATTGCTGAATGGTTCCTTTTTAAATACTACCCGAAAGTGTCTCAAATCGGTCTGCTGGCACACAACATTGTAGTTTATGGATAGATCGACAATTTTTTACATCAGACCAATGCCTACAAAGCGCCTGCAATTTTAAAACGTCGCCTCAGTTATTGGAGATACCCCTACATACGTTGCTGAATGGTTCCTTTTTAAATACTACCCGAAAGTGTCTCAAATCGGTCTGCTGGCACACAACATTGTAGTTTATGGATAGATCGACAATTTTTTACATCAGACCAATGCCTACAAAGCGCCTGCAATGTTAAAACGTCGCCTCAGTTATTGGAGATACCCCTACATACGTTGCTGAATGGTTCCTTTTTAAATACTACCCGAAAGTGTCTCAAATCGGTCTGCTGGCACACAACATTGTAGTTTATGGATAGATCGACAATTTTTTACATCAGACCAATGCCTACAAAGCGCCTGCAATGTTAAAACGTCGCCTCAGTTATTGGAGATACCCCTACATACGTTGCTGAATGGTTCCTTTTTAAATACTACCCGAAAGTGTCTCAAATCGGTCTGCTGACACACAACATTGTAGTTTATGGATACATCGACAATTTTTAACATCAGACCAATGCCTACAAAGCGCCTGCAATGTTAAAACGTCGCCTCAGTTATTGGAGATACCCCTACATACGTTGCTGAATGGTTCCTTTTTAAATACTACCCGAAAGTGTCTCAAATCGGTCTGCTGGCACACAACATTGTAGTTTATGGATAGATCGACAATTTTTTACATCAGATTAATGCCTACAAAGCGCCTGCAATGTTAAGACGTCGGATCAGTTATTGGAGATACCCCTACATACATTGCTGAATGGTTCCTTTTTAAATACTACCCGAAAGTGTCTCAAATCGGTCTGCTGGCACACAACATTGTAGTTTATGGATAGATCGACAATTTTTTACATCAGACCAATGCCTACAAAGCGCCTGCAATTTTAAAACGTCGCCTCAGTTATTGGAGATACCCCTACATACGTTGCTGAATGGTTCCTTTTTAAATACTACCCGAAAGTGTCCCAAATCGGTCTGCTGACACACAACACTGTAGTTTATGGATAGATCGACAATTTTTTACATCAGATTAATGCCTACAAAGCGCCTGCAATGTTAAAACGTCGCCTCAGTTATTGGAGATACCCCTACATACGTTGCTGAATGGTTCCTTTTTAAATACTACCCGAAAGTGTCTCAAATCGGTCTGCTGGCACACAACATTGTAGTTTATGGATAGATCGACAATTTTTTACATCAGACCAATGCCTACAAAGCGCCTGCAATGTTAAAACGTCGCCTCAGTTATTGGAGATACCCCTACATACGTTGCTGAATGGTTCTTTTTTAAATACTACCCGAAAGTGTCTCAAATCGGTCTGCTGACACACAACATTGTAGTTTATGGATACATCGACAATTTTTTACATCAGACCAATGCCTACAAAGCGCCTGCAATGTTAAAACGTCGCCTCAGTTATTGGAGATACCCCTACATACGTTGCTGAATGGTTCCTTTTTAAATACTACCCGAAAGTGTCTCAAATCGGTCTGCTGGCACACAACATTGTAGTTTATGGATAGATCGACAATTTTTTACATCAGATTAATGCCTACAAAGCGCCTGCAATGTTAAGACGTCGGATCAGTTATTGGAGATACCCCTACATACATTGCTGAATGGTTCCTTTTTAAATACTACCCGAAAGTGTCTCAAATCGGTCTGCTGGCACACAACATTGTAGTTTATGGATAGATCGACAATTTTTTACATCAGACCAATGCCTACAAAGCGCCTGCAATTTTAAAACGTCGCCTCAGTTATTGGAGATACCCCTACATACGTTGCTGAATGGTTCCTTTTTAAATACTACCCGAAAGTGTCCCAAATCGGTCTGCTGACACACAACACTGTAGTTTATGGATAGATCGACAATTTTTTACATCAGATTAATGCCTACAAAGCGCCTGCAATGTTAAAACGTCGCCTCAGTTATTGGAGATACCCCTACATACGTTGCTGAATGGTTCCTTTTTAAATACTACCCGAAAGTGTCTCAAATCGGTCTGCTGGCACACAACATTGTAGTTTATGGATAGATCGACAATTTTTTACATCAGACCAATGCCTACAAAGCGCCTGCAATGTTAAAACGTCGCCTCAGTTATTGGAGATACCCCTACATACGTTGCTGAATGGTTCTTTTTTAAATACTACCCGAAAGTGTCTCAAATCGGTCTGCTGACACACAACATTGTAGTTTATGGATACATCGACAATTTTTTACATCAGACCAATGCCTACAAAGCGCCTGCAATGTTAAAACGTCGCCTCAGTTATTGGAGATACCCCTACATACGTTGCTGAATGGTTCCTTTTTAAATACTACCCGAAAGTGTCTCAAATCGGTCTGCTGGCACACAACATTGTAGTTTATGGATAGATCGACAATTTTTTACATCAGACCAATGCCTACAAAGCGCCTGCAATGTTAAAACGTCGCCTCAGTTATTGGAGATACCCCTACATACGTTGCTGAATGGTTCCTTTTTAAATACTACCCGAAAGTGTCTCAAATCGGTCTGCTGACACACAACATTGTAGTTTATGGATACATCGACAATTTTTTACATCAGACCAATGCCTACAAAGCGCCTGCAATGTTAAAACGTCGCCTCAGTTATTGGAGATACCCCTACATACGTTGCTGAATGGTTCCTTTTTAAATACTACCCGAAAGTGTCCCAAATCGGTCTGCTGGCACACAACATTGTAGTTTATGGATAGATCGACAATTTTTTACATCAGATTAATGCCTACAAAGCGCCTGCAATGTTAAGACGTCGGATCAGTTATTGGAGATACCCCTACACACGTTGCTGAATGGTTCCTTTTTAAATACTACCCGAAAGTGTCCCAAATCGGTCTGCTGACACACAACACTGTAGTTTATGGATAGATCGACAATTTTTTACATCAGATTAATGCCTACAAAGCGCCTGCAATGTTAAAACGTCGCCTCAGTTATTGGAGATACCCCTACATACGTTGCTGAATGGTTCCTTTTTAAATACTACCCGAAAGTGTCCCAAATCGGTCTGCTGGCACACAACATTGTAGTTTATGGATAGATCGACAATTTTTTACATCAGATTAATGCCTACAAAGCGCCTGCAATGTCAAGACGTCGGATCAGTTATTGGAGATACCCCTACATACGTTGCTGAATGGTTCCTTTTTAAATACTACCCGAAAGTGTCTCAAATCGGTCTGCTGGCACACAACATTGTAGTTTATGGATAGATCGACAATTTTTTACATCAGATTAATGCCTACAAAGCGCCTGCAATGTCAAGACGTCGGATCAGTTATTGGAGATACCCCTACATACGTTGCTGAATGGTTCCTTTTTAAATACTACCCGAAAGTGTCTCAAATCGGTCTGCTGGCACACAACATTGTAGTTTATGGATAGATCGACAATTTTTTACATCAGACCAATGCCTACAAAGCGCCTGCAATTTTAAAACGTCGCCTCAGTTATTGGAGATACCCCTACATACGTTGCTGAATGGTTCCTTTTTAAATACTACCCGAAAGTGTCCCAAATCGGTCTGCTGACACACAACACTGTAGTTTATGGATAGATCGACAATTTTTTACATCAGATTAATGCCTACAAAGCGCCTGCAATGTTAAAACGTCGCCTCAGTTATTGGAGATACCCCTACATACGTTGCTGAATGGTTCCTTTTTAAATACTACCCGAAAGTGTCCCAAATCGGTCTGCTGGCACACAACATTGTAGTTTATGGATAGATCGACAATTTTTTACATCAGATTAATGCCTACAAAGCGCCTGCAATGTCAAGACGTCGGATCAGTTATTGGAGATACCCCTACATACGTTGCTGAATGGTTCCTTTTTAAATACTACCCGAAAGTGTCTCAAATCGGTCTGCTGGCACACAACATTGTAGTTTATGGATAGATCGACAATTTTTTACATCAGACCAATGCCTACAAAGCGCCTGCAATTTTAAAACGTCGCCTCAGTTATTGGAGATACCCCTACATACGTTGCTGAATGGTTCCTTTTTAAATACTACCCGAAAGTGTCCCAAATCGGTCTGCTGACACACAACACTGTAGTTTATGGATAGATCGACAATTTTTTACATCAGATTAATGCCTACAAAGCGCCTGCAATGTTAAAACGTCGCCTCAGTTATTGGAGATACCCCTACATACGTTGCTGAATGGTTCCTTTTTAAATACTACCCGAAAGTGTCTCAAATCGGTCTGCTGACACACAACATTGTAGTTTATGGATAGATCGACAATTTTTTACATCAGACCAATGCCTACAAAGCGCCTGCAATGTTAAAACGTCGCCTCAGTTATTGGAGATACCCCTACATACGTTGCTGAATGGTTCCTTTTTAAATACTACCCGAAAGTGTCTCAAATCGGTCTGCTGGCACACAACATTGTAGTTTATGGATAGATCGACAATTTTTTACATCAGACCAATGCCTACAAAGCGCCTGCAATGTTAAAACGTCGCCTCAGTTATTGGAGATACCCCTACATACGTTGCTGAATGGTTCCTTTTTAAATACTACCCGAAAGTGTCTCAAATCGGTCTGCTGACACACAACATTGTAGTTTGTGGATACATCGACAATTTTTTACATCAGACCAATGCCTACAAAGCGCCTGCAATGTTAAAACGTCGCCTCAGTTATTGGAGATACCCCTACATACGTTGCTGAATGGTTCCTTTTTAAATACTACCCGAAAGTGTCTCAAATCGGTCTGCTGACACACAACATTGTAGTTTATGGATACATCGACAATTTTTTACATCAGACCAATGCCTACAAAGCGCCTGCAATGTTAAAACGTCGCCTCAGTTATTGGAGATACCCCTACATACGTTGCTGAATGGTTCCTTTTTAAATACTACCCGAAAGTGTCTCAAATCGGTCTGCTGGCACACAACATTGTAGTTTATGGATAGATCGACAATTTTTTACATCAGACCAATGCCTACAAAGCGCCTGCAATGTTAAAACGTCGCCTCAGTTATTGGAGATACCCCTACATACGTTGCTGAATGGTTCCTTTTTAAATACTACCCGAAAGTGTCTCAAATCGGTCTGCTGGCACACAACATTGTAGTTTATGGATAGATCGACAATTTTTTACATCAGACCAATGCCTACAAAGCGCCTGCAATGTTAAAACGTCGCCTCAGTTATTGGAGATACCCCTACATACGTTGCTGAATGGTTCCTTTTTAAATACTACCCGAAAGTGTCTCAAATCGGTCTGCTGACACACAACATTGTAGTTTATGGATACATCGACAATTTTTTACATCAGACCAATGCCTACAAAGCGCCTGCAATGTTAAAACGTCGCCTCAGTTATTGGAGATACCCCTACATACGTTGCTGAATGGTTCCTTTTTAAATACTACCCGAAAGTGTCTCAAATCGGTCTGCTGGCACACAACATTGTAGTTTATGGATAGATCGACAATTTTTTACATCAGATTAATGCCTACAAAGCGCCTGCAATGTTAAGACGTCGGATCAGTTATTGGAGATACCCCTACACACGTTGCTGAATGGTTCCTTTTTAAATACTACCCGAACGTGTCTCAAATCGGTCTGCTGGCACACAACATTGTAGTTTATGGATAGATCGACAATTTTTTACATCAGACCAATGCCTACAAAGCGCCTGCAATTTTAAAACGTCGCCTCAGTTATTGGAGATACCCCTACATACGTTGCTGAATGGTTCCTTTTTAAATACTACCCGAAAGTGTCTCAAATCGGTCTGCTGGCACACAACATTGTAGTTTATGGATAGATCGACAATTTTTTACATCAGACCAATGCCTACAAAGCGCCTGCAATGTTAAAACGTCGCCTCAGTTATTGGAGATACCCCTACATACGTTGCTGAATGGTTCCTTTTTAAATACTACCCGAAAGTGTCTCAAATCGGTCTGCTGACACACAACATTGTAGTTTATGGATAGATCGACAATTTTTAACATCAGACCAATGCCTACAAAGCGCCTGCAATGTTAAAACGTCGCCTCAGTTATTGGAGATACCCCTACATACGTTGCTGAATGGTTCCTTTTTAAATACTACCCGAAAGTGTCTCAAATCGGTCTGCTGGCACACAACATTGTAGTTTATGGATAGATCGACAATTTTTTACATCAGATTAATGCCTACAAAGCGCCTGCAATGTTAAGACGTCGGATCAGTTATTGGAGATACCCCTACATACATTGCTGAATGGTTCCTTTTTAAATACTACCCGAAAGTGTCTCAAATCGGTCTGCTGGCACACAACATTGTAGTTTATGGATAGATCGACAATTTTTTACATCAGACCAATGCCTACAAAGCGCCTGCAATTTTAAAACGTCGCCTCAGTTATTGGAGATACCCCTACATACGTTGCTGAATGGTTCCTTTTTAAATACTACCCGAAAGTGTCTCAAATCGGTCTGCTGGCACACAACATTGTAGTTTATGGATAGATCGACAATTTTTTACATCAGACCAATGCCTACAAAGCGCCTGCAATGTTAAAACGTCGCCTCAGTTATTGGAGATACCCCTACATACGTTGCTGAATGGTTCCTTTTTAAATACTACCCGAAAGTGTCTCAAATCGGTCTGCTGGCACACAACATTGTAGTTTATGGATAGATCGACAATTTTTTACATCAGACCAATGCCTACAAAGCGCCTGCAATGTTAAAACGTCGCCTCAGTTATTGGAGATACCCCTACATACGTTGCTGAATGGTTCCTTTTTAAATACTACCCGAAAGTGTCTCAAATCGGTCTGCTGACACACAACATTGTAGTTTATGGATACATCGACAATTTTTAACATCAGACCAATGCCTACAAAGCGCCTGCAATGTTAAAACGTCGCCTCAGTTATTGGAGATACCCCTACATACGTTGCTGAATGGTTCCTTTTTAAATACTACCCGAAAGTGTCTCAAATCGGTCTGCTGGCACACAACATTGTAGTTTATGGATAGATCGACAATTTTTTACATCAGATTAATGCCTACAAAGCGCCTGCAATGTTAAGACGTCGGATCAGTTATTGGAGATACCCCTACATACATTGCTGAATGGTTCCTTTTTAAATACTACCCGAAAGTGTCTCAAATCGGTCTGCTGGCACACAACATTGTAGTTTATGGATAGATCGACAATTTTTTACATCAGACCAATGCCTACAAAGCGCCTGCAATTTTAAAACGTCGCCTCAGTTATTGGAGATACCCCTACATACGTTGCTGAATGGTTCCTTTTTAAATACTACCCGAAAGTGTCCCAAATCGGTCTGCTGACACACAACACTGTAGTTTATGGATAGATCGACAATTTTTTACATCAGATTAATGCCTACAAAGCGCCTGCAATGTTAAAACGTCGCCTCAGTTATTGGAGATACCCCTACATACGTTGCTGAATGGTTCCTTTTTAAATACTACCCGAAAGTGTCTCAAATCGGTCTGCTGGCACACAACATTGTAGTTTATGGATAGATCGACAATTTTTTACATCAGACCAATGCCTACAAAGCGCCTGCAATGTTAAAACGTCGCCTCAGTTATTGGAGATACCCCTACATACGTTGCTGAATGGTTCCTTTTTAAATACTACCCGAAAGTGTCCCAAATCGGTCTGCTGGCACACAACATTGTAGTTTATGGATAGATCGACAATTTTTTACATCAGATTAATGCCTACAAAGCGCCTGCAATGTTAAGACGTCGGATCAGTTATTGGAGATACCCCTACACACGTTGCTGAATGGTTCCTTTTTAAATACTACCCGAAAGTGTCTCAAATCGGTCTGCTGGCACACAACATTGTAGTTTATGGATAGATCGACAATTTTTTACATCAGACCAATGCCTACAAAGCGCCTGCAATGTTAAAACGTCGCCTCAGTTATTGGAGATACCCCTACATACGTTGCTGAATGGTTCCTTTTTAAATACTACCCGAAAGTGTCCCAAATCGGTCTGCTGACACACAACATTGTAGTTTATGGATAGATCGACAATTTTTTACATCAGATTAATGCCTACAAAGCGCCTGCAATGTTAAAACGTCGCCTCAGTTATTGGAGATACCCCTACATACGTTGCTGAATGGTTCCTTTTTAAATACTACCCGAAAGTGTCCCAAATCGGTCTGCTGGCACACAACATTGTAGTTTATGGATAGATCGACAATTTTTTACATCAGACCAATGCCTACAAAGCGCCTGCAATGTTAAAACGTCGTTTCAGTTATTGGAGATACCCCTACATACGTTGCTGAATGGTTCCTTTTTAAATACTACCCGAAAGTGTCTCAAATCGGTCTGCTGACACACAACATTGTAGTTTATGGATACATCGACAATTTTTTACATCAGACCAATGCCTACAAAGCGCCTGCAATGTTAAAACGTCGCCTCAGTTATTGGAGATACCCCTACATACGTTGCTGAATGGTTCCTTTTTAAATACTACCCGAAAGTGTCTCAAATCGGTCTGCTGGCACACAACATTGTAGTTTATGGATAGATCGACAATTTTTTACATCAGACCAATGCCTACAAAGCGCCTGCAATGTTAAAACGTCGCCTCAGTTATTGGAGATACCCCTACATACGTTGCTGAATGGTTCCTTTTTAAATACTACCCGAAAGTGTCCCAAATCGGTCTGCTGACACACAACACTGTAGTTTATGGATAGATCGACAATTTTTTACATCAGATTAATGCCTACAAAGCGCCTGCAATGTTAAAACGTCGCCTCAGTTATTGGAGATACCCCTACATACGTTGCTGAATGGTTCCTTTTTAAATACTACCCGAAAGTGTCCCAAATCGGTCTGCTGGCACACAACATTGTAGTTTATGGATAGATCGACAATTTTTTACATCAGATTAATGCCTACAAAGCGCCTGCAATGTTAAGACGTCGGATCAGTTATTGGAGATACCCCTACACACGTTGCTGAATGGTTCCTTTTTAAATACTACCCGAAAGTGTCTCAAATCGGTCTGCTGGCACACAACATTGTAGTTTATGGATAGATCGACAATTTTTTACATCAGACCAATGCCTACAAAGCGCCTGCAATGTTAAAACGTCGCCTCAGTTATTGGAGATACCCCTACATACGTTGCTGAATGGTTCCTTTTTAAATACTACCCGAAAGTGTCCCAAATCGGTCTGCTGACACACAACACTGTAGTTTATGGATAGATCGACAATTTTTTACATCAGATTAATGCCTACAAAGCGCCTGCAATGTTAAAACGTCGCCTCAGTTATTGGAGATACCCCTACATACGTTGCTGAATGGTTCCTTTTTAAATACTACCCGAAAGTGTCCCAAATCGGTCTGCTGGCACACAACATTGTAGTTTATGGATAGATCGACAATTTTTTACATCAGACCAATGCCTACAAAGCGCCTGCAATGTTAAAACGTCGCCTCAGTTATTGGAGATACCCCTACATACGTTGCTGAATGGTTCCTTTTTAAATACTACCCGAAAGTGTCTCAAATCGGTCTGCTGACACACAACATTGTAGTTTATGGATACATCGACAATTTTTTACATCAGACCAATGCCTACAAAGCGCCTGCAATGTTAAAACGTCGCCTCAGTTATTGGAGATACCCCTACATACGTTGCTGAATGGTTCCTTTTTAAATACTACCCGAAAGTGTCTCAAATCGGTCTGCTGACACACAACATTGTAGTTTATGGATACATCGACAATTTTTAACATCAGACCAATGCCTACAAAGCGCCTGCAATGTTAAAACGTCGCCTCAGTTATTGGAGATACCCCTACATACGTTGCTGAATGGTTCCTTTTTAAATACTACCCGAAAGTGTCTCAAATCGGTCTGCTGGCACACAACATTGTAGTTTATGGATAGATCGACAATTTTTTACATCAGATTAATGCCTACAAAGCGCCTGCAATGTTAAGACGTCGGATCAGTTATTGGAGATACCCCTACATACATTGCTGATTGGTTCCTTTTTAAATACTACCCGAAAGTGTCTCAAATCGGTCTGCTGGCACACAACATTGTAGTTTATGGATAGATCGACAATTTTTTACATCAGACCAATGCCTACAAAGCGCCTGCAATTTTAAAACGTCGCCTCAGTTATTGGAGATACCCCTACATACGTTGCTGAATGGTTCCTTTTTAAATACTACCCGAAAGTGTCCCAAATCGGTCTGCTGACACACAACACTGTAGTTTATGGATAGATCGACAATTTTTTACATCAGATTAATGCCTACAAAGCGCCTGCAATGTTAAAACGTCGCCTCAGTTATTGGAGATACCCCTACATACGTTGCTGAATGGTTCCTTTTTAAATACTACCCGAAAGTGTCTCAAATCGGTCTGCTGGCACACAACATTGTAGTTTATGGATAGATCGACAATTTTTTACATCAGACCAATGCCTACAAAGCGCCTGCAATGTTAAAACGTCGCCTCAGTTATTGGAGATACCCCTACATACGTTGCTGAATGGTTCCTTTTTAAATACTACCCGAAAGTGTCTCAAATCGGTCTGCTGACACACAACATTGTAGTTTATGGATACATCGACAATTTTTTACATCAGACCAATGCCTACAAAGCGCCTGCAATGTTAAAACGTCGCCTCAGTTATTGGAGATACCCCTACATACGTTGCTGAATGGTTCCTTTTTAAATACTACCCGAAAGTGTCTCAAATCGGTCTGCTGGCACACAACATTGTAGTTTATGGATAGATCGACAATTTTTTACATCAGACCAATGCCTACAAAGCGCCTGCAATGTTAAAACGTCGCCTCAGTTATTGGAGATACCCCTACATACGTTGCTGAATGGTTCCTTTTTAAATACTACCCGAAAGTGTCTCAAATCGGTCTGCTGACACACAACATTGTAGTTTATGGATACATCGACAATTTTTTACAGCAGACCAATGCCTACAAAGCGCCTGCAATGTTAAAACGTCGCCTCAGTTATTGGAGATACCCCTACATACGTTGCTGAATGGTTCCTTTTTAAATACTACCCGAAAGTGTCCCAAATCGGTCTGCTGGCGCACAACATTGTAGTTTATGGATAGATCGACAATTTTTTACATCAGATTAATGCCTACAAAGCGCCTGCAATGTTAAGACGTCGGATCAGTTATTGGAGATACCCCTACACACGTTGCTGAATGGTTCCTTTTTAAATACTACCCGAAAGTGTCTCAAATCGGTCTGCTGGCACACAACATTGTAGTTTATGGATAGATCGACAATTTTTTACATCAGACCAATGCCTACAAAGCGCCTGCAATGTTAAAACGTCGCCTCAGTTATTGGAGATACCCCTACATACGTTGCTGAATGGTTCCTTTTTAAATACTACCCGAAAGTGTCCCAAATCGGTCTGCTGACACACAACACTGTAGTTTATGGATAGATCGACAATTTTTTACATCAGATTAATGCCTACAAAGCGCCTGCAATGTTAAAACGTCGCCTCAGTTATTGGAGATACCCCTACATACGTTGCTGAATGGTTCCTTTTTAAATACTACCCGAAAGTGTCCCAAATCGGTCTGCTGGCACACAACATTGTAGTTTATGGATAGATCGACAATTTTTTACATCAGACCAATGCCTACAAAGCGCCTGCAATGTTAAAACGTCGCCTCAGTTATTGGAGATACCCCTACATACGTTGCTGAATGGTTCCTTTTTAAATACTACCCGAAAGTGTCTCAAATCGGTCTGCTGACACACAACATTGTAGTTTATGGATACATCGACAATTTTTTACATCAGATTAATGCCTACAAAGCGCCTGCAATGTTAAAACGTCGCCTCAGTTATTGGAGATACCCCTACATACGTTGCTGAATGGTTCCTTTTTAAATACTACCCGAAAGTGTCTCAAATCGGTCTGCTGGCACACAACATTGTAGTTTATGGATAGATCGACAATTTTTTACATCAGACCAATGCCTACAAAGCGCCTGCAATGTTAAAACGTCGCCTCAGTTATTGGAGATACCCCTACATACGTTGCTGAATGGTTCCTTTTTAAATACTACCCGAAAGTGTCTCAAATCGGTCTGCTGGCACACAACATTGTAGTTTATGGATAGATCGACAATTTTTTACATCAGACCAATGCCTACAAAGCGCCTGCAATGTTAAAACGTCGCCTCAGTTATTGGAGATACCCCTACATACGTTGCTGAATGGTTCCTTTTTAAATACTACCCGAAAGTGTCTCAAATCGGTCTGCTGACACACAACATTGTAGTTTATGGATACATCGACAATTTTTTACATCAGACCAATGCCTACAAAGCGCCTGCAATGTTAAAACGTCGCCTCAGTTATTGGAGATACCCCTACATACGTTGCTGAATGGTTCCTTTTTAAATACTACCCGAAAGTGTCTCAAATCGGTCTGCTGACACACAACATTGTAGTTTATGGATACATCGACAATTTTTTACATCAGACCAATGCCTACAAAGCGCCTGCAATGTTAAAACGTCGCCTCAGTTATTGGAGATACCCCTACATACGTTGCTGAATGGTTCCTTTTTAAATACTACCCGAAAGTGTCTCAAATCGGTCTGCTGGCACACAACATTGTAGTTTATAGATAGATCGACAATTTTTTACATCAGATTAATGCCTACAAAGCGCCTGCAATGTTAAGACGTCGGATCAGTTATTGGAGATACCCCTACTCACGTTGCTGAATGGTTCCTTTTTAAATACTACCCGAAAGTGTCTCAAATCGGTCTGCTGGCACACAACATTGTAGTTTATGGATAGATCGACAATTTTTTACATCAGACCAATGCCTACAAAGCGCCTGCAATTTTAAAACGTCGCCTCAGTTATTGGAGATACCCCTACATACGTTGCTGAATGGTTCCTTTTTAAATACTACCCGAAAGTGTCTCAAATCGGTCTGCTGGCACACAACATTGTAGTTTATGGATAGATCGACAATTTTTTACATCAGACCAATGCCTACAAAGCGCCTGCAATGTTAAAACGTCGCCTCAGTTATTGGAGATACCCCTACATACGTTGCTGAATGGTTCCTTTTTAAATACTACCCGAAAGTGTCTCAAATCGGTCTGCTGACACACAACATTGTAGTTTATGGATACATCGACAATTTTTAACATCAGACCAATGCCTACAAAGCGCCTGCAATGTTAAAACGTCGCCTCAGTTATTGGAGATACCCCTACATACGTTGCTGAATGGTTCCTTTTTAAATACTACCCGAAAGTGTCTCAAATCGGTCTGCTGGCACACAACATTGTAGTTTATGGATAGATCGACAATTTTTTACATCAGATTAATGCCTACAAAGCGCCTGCAATGTTAAGACGTCGGATCAGTTATTGGAGATACCCCTACATACATTGCTGAATGGTTCCTTTTTAAATACTACCCGAAAGTGTCTCAAATCGGTCTGCTGGCACACAACATTGTAGTTTATGGATAGATCGACAATTTTTTACATCAGACCAATGCCTACAAAGCGCCTGCAATTTTAAAACGTCGCCTCAGTTATTGGAGATACCCCTACATACGTTGCTGAATGGTTCCTTTTTAAATACTACCCGAAAGTGTCTCAAATCGGTCTGCTGGCACACAACATTGTAGTTTATGGATAGATCGACAATTTTTTACATCAGACCAATGCCTACAAAGCGCCTGCAATGTTAAAACGTCGCCTCAGTTATTGGAGATACCCCTACATACGTTGCTGAATGGTTCCTTTTTAAATACTACCCGAAAGTGTCTCAAATCGGTCTGCTGGCACACAACATTGTAGTTTATGGATAGATCGACAATTTTTTACATCAGACCAATGCCTACAAAGCGCCTGCAATGTTAAAACGTCGCCTCAGTTATTGGAGATACCCCTACATACGTTGCTGAATGGTTCCTTTTTAAATACTACCCGAAAGTGTCTCAAATCGGTCTGCTGACACACAACATTGTAGTTTATGGATACATCGACAATTTTTAACATCAGACCAATGCCTACAAAGCGCCTGCAATGTTAAAACGTCGCCTCAGTTATTGGAGATACCCCTACATACGTTGCTGAATGGTTCCTTTTTAAATACTACCCGAAAGTGTCTCAAATCGGTCTGCTGGCACACAACATTGTAGTTTATGGATAGATCGACAATTTTTTACATCAGATTAATGCCTACAAAGCGCCTGCAATGTTAAGACGTCGGCTCAGTTATTGGAGATACCCCTACATACATTGCTGAATGGTTCCTTTTTAAATACTACCCGAAAGTGTCTCAAATCGGTCTGCTGGCACACAACATTGTAGTTTATGGATAGATCGACAATTTTTTACATCAGACCAATGCCTACAAAGCGCCTGCAATTTTAAAACGTCGCCTCAGTTATTGGAGATACCCCTACATACGTTGCTGAATGGTTCCTTTTTAAATACTACCCGAAAGTGTCCCAAATCGGTCTGCTGACACACAACACTGTAGTTTATGGATAGATCGACAATTTTTTACATCAGATTAATGCCTACAAAGCGCCTGCAATGTTAAAACGTCGCCTCAGTTATTGGAGATACCCCTACATACGTTGCTGAATGGTTCCTTTTTAAATACTACCCGAAAGTGTCTCAAATCGGTCTGCTGGCACACAACATTGTAGTTTATGGATAGATCGACAATTTTTTACATCAGACCAATGCCTACAAAGCGCCTGCAATGTTAAAACGTCGCCTCAGTTATTGGAGATACCCCTACATACGTTGCTGAATGGTTCCTTTTTAAATACTACCCGAAAGTGTCTCAAATCGGTCTGCTGACACACAACATTGTAGTTTATGGATACATCGACAATTTTTTACATCAGACCAATGCCTACAAAGCGCCTGCAATGTTAAAACGTCGCCTCAGTTATTGGAGATACCCCTACATACGTTGCTGAATGGTTCCTTTTTAAATACTACCCGAAAGTGTCCCAAATCGGTCTGCTGGCACACAACATTGTAGTTTATGGATAGATCGACAATTTTTTACATCAGATTAATGCCTACAAAGCGCCTGCAATGTTAAGACGTCGGATCAGTTATTGGAGATACCCCTACACACGTTGCTGAATGGTTCCTTTTTAAATACTACCCGAAAGTGTCTCAAATCGGTCTGCTGGCACACAACATTGTAGTTTATGGATAGATCGACAATTTTTTACATCAGACCAATGCCTACAAAGCGCCTGCAATGTTAAAACGTCGCCTCAGTTATTGGAGATACCCCTACATACGTTGCTGAATGGTTCCTTTTTAAATACTACCCGAAAGTGTCCCAAATCGGTCTGCTGACACACAACATTGTAGTTTATGGATAGATCGACAATTTTTTACATCAGATTAATGCCTACAAAGCGCCTGCAATGTTAAAACGTCGCCTCAGTTATTGGAGATACCCCTACATACGTTGCTGAATGGTTCCTTTTTAAATACTACCCGAAAGTGTCTCAAATCGGTCTGCTGGCACACAACATTGTAGTTTATGGATAGATCGACAATTTTTTACATCAGACCAATGCCTACAAAGCGCCTGCAATGTTAAAACGTCGTTTCAGTTATTGGAGATACCCCTACATACGTTGCTGAATGGTTCCTTTTTAAATACTACCCGAAAGTGTCTCAAATCGGTCTGCTGACACACAACATTGTAGTTTATGGATACATCGACAATTTTTTACATCAGACCAATGCCTACAAAGCGCCTGCAATGTTAAAACGTCGCCTCAGTTATTGGAGATACCCCTACATACGTTGCTGAATGGTTCCTTTTTAAATACTACCCGAAAGTGTCTCAAATCGGTCTGCTGGCACACAACATTGTAGTTTATGGATAGATCGACAATTTTTTACATCAGACCAATGCCTACAAAGCGCCTGCAATGTTAAAACGTCGCCTCAGTTATTGGAGATACCCCTACATACGTTGCTGAATGGTTCCTTTTTAAATACTACCCGAAAGTGTCCCAAATCGGTCTGCTGACACACAACACTGTAGTTTATGGATAGATCGACAATTTTTTACATCAGATTAATGCCTACAAAGCGCCTGCAATGTTAAAACGTCGCCTCAGTTATTGGAGATACCCCTACATACGTTGCTGAATGGTTCCTTTTTAAATACTACCCGAAAGTGTCCCAAATCGGTCTGCTGGCACACAACATTGTAGTTTATGGATAGATCGACAATTTTTTACATCAGATTAATGCCTACAAAGCGCCTGCAATGTTAAGACGTCGGATCAGTTATTGGAGATACCCCTACACACGTTGCTGAATGGTTCCTTTTTAAATACTACCCGAAAGTGTCTCAAATCGGTCTGCTGGCACACAACATTGTAGTTTATGGATAGATCGACAATTTTTTACATCAGACCAATGCCTACAAAGCGCCTGCAATGTTAAAACGTCGCCTCAGTTATTGGAGATACCCCTACATACGTTGCTGAATGGTTCCTTTTTAAATACTACCCGAAAGTGTCCCAAATCGGTCTGCTGACACACAACACTGTAGTTTATGGATAGATCGACAATTTTTTACATCAGATTAATGCCTACAAAGCGCCTGCAATGTTAAAACGTCGCCTCAGTTATTGGAGATACCCCTACATACGTTGCTGAATGGTTCCTTTTTAAATACTACCCGAAAGTGTCCCAAATCGGTCTGCTGGCACACAACATTGTAGTTTATGGATAGATCGACAATTTTTTACATCAGACCAATGCCTACAAAGCGCCTGCAATGTTAAAACGTCGCCTCAGTTATTGGAGATACCCCTACATACGTTGCTGAATGGTTCCTTTTTAAATACTACCCGAAAGTGTCTCAAATCGGTCTGCTGACACACAACATTGTAGTTTATGGATACATCGACAATTTTTTACATCAGACCAATGCCTACAAAGCGCCTGCAATGTTAAAACGTCGCCTCAGTTATTGGAGATACCCCTACATACGTTGCTGAATGGTTCCTTTTTAAATACTACCCGAAAGTGTCTCAAATCGGTCTGCTGACACACAACATTGTAGTTTATGGATACATCGACAATTTTTAACATCAGACCAATGCCTACAAAGCGCCTGCAATGTTAAAACGTCGCCTCAGTTATTGGAGATACCCCTACATACGTTGCTGAATGGTTCCTTTTTAAATACTACCCGAAAGTGTCTCAAATCGGTCTGCTGGCACACAACATTGTAGTTTATGGATACATCGACAATTTTTTACATCAGATTAATGCCTACAAAGCGCCTGCAATGTTAAGACGTCGGATCAGTTATTGGAGATACCCCTACATACATTGCTGAATGGTTCCTTTTTAAATACTACCCGAAAGTGTCTCAAATCGGTCTGCTGGCACACAACATTGTAGTTTATGGATAGATCGACAATTTTTTACATCAGACCAATGCCTACAAAGCGCCTGCAATTTTAAAACGTCGCCTCAGTTATTGGAGATACCCCTACATACGTTGCTGAATGGTTCCTTTTTAAATACTACCCGAAAGTGTCCCAAATCGGTCTGCTGACACACAACACTGTAGTTTATGGATAGATCGACAATTTTTTACATCAGATTAATGCCTACAAAGCGCCTGCAATGTTAAAACGTCGCCTCAGTTATTGGAGATACCCCTACATACGTTGCTGAATGGTTCCTTTTTAAATACTACCCGAAAGTGTCTCAAATCGGTCTGCTGGCACACAACATTGTAGTTTATGGATAGATCGACAATTTTTTACATCAGACCAATGCCTACAAAGCGCCTGCAATGTTAAAACGTCGCCTCAGTTATTGGAGATACCCCTACATACGTTGCTGAATGGTTCCTTTTTAAACACTACCCGAAAGTGTCTCAAATCGGTCTGCTGACACACAACATTGTAGTTTATGGATACATCGACAATTTTTTACATCAGACCAATGCCTACAAAGCGCTTGCAATGTTAAAACGTCGCCTCAGTTATTGGAGATACCCCTACATACGTTGCTGAATGGTTCCTTTTTAAATACTACCCGAAAGTGTCTCAAATCGGTCTGCTGGCACACAACATTGTAGTTTATGGATAGATCGACAATTTTTTACATCTGACCAATGCCTACAAAGCGCCTGCAATGTTAAAACGTCGCCTCAGTTATTGGAGATACCCCTACATACGTTGCTGAATGGTTCCTTTTTAAATACTACCCGAAAGTGTCTCAAATCGGTCTGCTGACACACAACATTGTAGTTTATGGATAGATCGACAATTTTTTACATCAGACCAATGCCTACAAAGCGCCTGCAATGTTAAAACGTCGCCTCAGTTATTGGAGATACCCCTACATACGTTGCTGAATGGTTCCTTTTTAAATACTACCCGAAAGTGTCTCAAATCGGTCTGCTGACACACAACATTGTAGTTTATGGATACATCGACAATTTTTTACATCAGACCAATGCCTACAAAGCGCCTGCAATGTTAAAACGTCGCCTCAGTTATTGGAGATACCCCTACATACGTTGCTGAATGGTTCCTTTTTAAATACTACCCGAAAGTGTCTCAAATCGGTCTGCTGGCACACAACATTGTAGTTTATGGATAGATCGACAATTTTTTACATCAGACCAATGCCTACAAAGCGCCTGCAATGTTAAAACGTCGCCTCAGTTATTGGAGAAACCCCTACATACGTTGCTGAATGGTTCCTTTTTAAATACTACCCGAAAGTGTCTCAAATCGGTCTGCTGACACACAACATTGTAGTTTATGGATACATCGACAATTTTTTACATCAGACCAATGCCTACAAAGCGCCTGCAATGTTAAAACGTCGCCTCAGTTATTGGAGATACCCCTACATACGTTGCTGAATGGTTCCTTTTTAAATACTACCCGAAAGTGTCTCAAATCGGTCTGCTGACACACAACATTGTAGTTTATGGATACATCGACAATTTTTAACATCAGACCAATGCCTACAAAGCGCCTGCAATGTTAAAACGTCGTTTCAGTTATTGGAGATACCCCTACATACGTTGCTGAATGGTTCCTTTTTAAATACTACCCGAAAGTGTCTCAAATCGGTCTGCTGACACACAACATTGTAGTTTATGGATACATCGACAATTTTTTACATCAGACCAATGCCTACAAAGCGCCTGCAATGTTAAAACGTCGCCTCAGTTATTGGAGATACCCCTACATACGTTGCTGAATGGTTCCTTTTTAAATACTACCCGAAAGTGTCTCAAATCGGTCTGCTGGCACACAACATTGTAGTTTATGGATAGATCGACAATTTTTTACATCAGACCAATGCCTACAAAGCGCCTGCAATGTTAAAACGTCGCCTCAGTTATTGGAGATACCCCTACATACGTTGCTGAATGGTTCCTTTTTAAATACTACCCGAAAGTGTCCCAAATCGGTCTGCTGACACACAACACTGTAGTTTATGGATAGATCGACAATTTTTTACATCAGATTAATGCCTACAAAGCGCCTGCAATGTTAAAACGTCGCCTCAGTTATTGGAGATACCCCTACATACGTTGCTGAATGGTTCCTTTTTAAATACTACCCGAAAGTGTCCCAAATCGGTCTGCTGGCACACAACATTGTAGTTTATGGATAGATCGACAATTTTTTACATCAGATTAATGCCTACAAAGCGCCTGCAATGTTAAGACGTCGGATCAGTTATTGGAGATACCCCTACACACGTTGCTGAATGGTTCCTTTTTAAATACTACCCGAAAGTGTCTCAAATCGGTCTGCTGGCACACAACATTGTAGTTTATGGATAGATCGACAATTTTTTACATCAGACCAATGCCTACAAAGCGCCTGCAATGTTAAAACGTCGCCTCAGTTATTGGAGATACCCCTACATACGTTGCTGAATGGTTCCTTTTTAAATACTACCCGAAAGTGTCCCAAATCGGTCTGCTGACACACAACACTGTAGTTTATGGATAGATCGACAATTTTTTACATCAGATTAATGCCTACAAAGCGCCTGCAATGTTAAAACGTCGCCTCAGTTATTGGAGATACCCCTACATACGTTGCTGAATGGTTCCTTTTTAAATACTACCCGAAAGTGTCCCAAATCGGTCTGCTGGCACACAACATTGTAGTTTATGGATAGATCGACAATTTTTTACATCAGACCAATGCCTACAAAGCGCCTGCAATGTTAAAACGTCGCCTCAGTTATTGGAGATACCCCTACATACGTTGCTGAATGGTTCCTTTTTAAATACTACCCGAAAGTGTCTCAAATCGGTCTGCTGACACACAACATTGTAGTTTATGGATACATCGACAATTTTTTACATCAGACCAATGCCTACAAAGCGCCTGCAATGTTAAAACGTCGCCTCAGTTATTGGAGATACCCCTACATACGTTGCTGAATGGTTCCTTTTTAAATACTACCCGAAAGTGTCTCAAATCGGTCTGCTGACACACAACATTGTAGTTTATGGATACATCGACAATTTTTAACATCAGACCAATGCCTACAAAGCGCCTGCAATGTTAAAACGTCGCCTCAGTTATTGGAGATACCCCTACATACGTTGCTGAATGGTTCCTTTTTAAATACTACCCGAAAGTGTCTCAAATCGGTCTGCTGGCACACAACATTGTAGTTTATGGATACATCGACAATTTTTTACATCAGATTAATGCCTACAAAGCGCCTGCAATGTTAAGACGTCGGATCAGTTATTGGAGATAACCCTACATACATTGCTGAATGGTTCCTTTTTAAATACTACCCGAAAGTGTCTCAAATCGGTCTGCTGGCACACAACATTGTAGTTTATGGATAGATCGACAATTTTTTACATCAGACCAATGCCTACAAAGCGCCTGCAATTTTAAAACGTCGCCTCAGTTATTGGAGATACCCCTACATACGTTGCTGAATGGTTCCTTTTTAAATACTACCCGAAAGTGTCCCAAATCGGTCTGCTGACACACAACACTGTAGTTTATGGATAGATCGACAATTTTTTACATCAGATTAATGCCTACAAAGCGCCTGCAATGTTAAAACGTCGCCTCAGTTATTGGAGATACCCCTACATACGTTGCTGAATGGTTCCTTTTTAAATACTACCCGAAAGTGTCTCAAATCGGTCTGCTGGCACACAACATTGTAGTTTATGGATACATCGACAATTTTTTACATCAGACCAATGCCTACAAAGCGCCTGCAATGTTAAAACGTCGCCTCAGTTATTGGAGATACCCCTACATACGTTGCTGAATGGTTCCTTTTTAAACACTACCCGAAAGTGTCTCAAATCGGTCTGCTGACACACAACATTGTAGTTTATGGATACATCGACAATTTTTTACATCAGACCAATGCCTACAAAGCGCTTGCAATGTTAAAACGTCGCCTCAGTTATTGGAGATACCCCTACATACGTTGCTGAATGGTTCCTTTTTAAATACTACCCGAAAGTGTCTCAAATCGGTCTGCTGGCACACAACATTGTAGTTTATGGATAGATCGACAATTTTTTACATCTGACCAATGCCTACAAAGCGCCTGCAATGTTAAAACGTCGCCTCAGTTATTGGAGATACCCCTACATACGTTGCTGAATGGTTCCTTTTTAAATACTACCCGAAAGTGTCTCAAATCGGTCTGCTGACACACAACATTGTAGTTTATGGATAGATCGACAATTTTTTACATCAGACCAATGCCTACAAAGCGCCTGCAATGTTAAAACGTCGCCTCAGTTATTGGAGATACCCCTACATACGTTGCTGAATGGTTCCTTTTTAAATACTACCCGAAAGTGTCTCAAATCGGTCTGCTGACACACAACATTGTAGTTTATGGATACATCGACAATTTTTTACATCAGACCAATGCCTACAAAGCGCCTGCAATGTTAAAACGTCGCCTCAGTTATTGGAGATACCCCTACATACGTTGCTGAATGGTTCCTTTTTAAATACTACCCGAAAGTGTCTCAAATCGGTCTGCTGGCACACAACATTGTAGTTTATGGATAGATCGACAATTTTTTACATCAGACCAATGCCTACAAAGCGCCTGCAATGTTAAAACGTCGCCTCAGTTATTGGAGAAACCCCTACATACGTTGCTGAATGGTTCCTTTTTAAATACTACCCGAAAGTGTCTCAAATCGGTCTGCTGACACACAACATTGTAGTTTATGGATACATCGACAATTTTTTACATCAGACCAATGCCTACAAAGCGCCTGCAATGTTAAAACGTCGCCTCAGTTATTGGAGATACCCCTACATACGTTGCTGAATGGTTCCTTTTTAAATACTACCCGAAAGTGTCTCAAATCGGTCTGCTGACACACAACATTGTAGTTTATGGATACATCGACAATTTTTAACATCAGACCAATGCCTACAAAGCGCCTGCAATGTTAAAACGTCGCCTCAGTTATTGGAGATACCCCTACATACGTTGCTGAATGGTTCCTTTTTAAATACTACCCGAAAGTGTCTCAAATCGGTCTGCTGGCACACAACATTGTAGTTTATGGATAGATCGACAATTTTTTACATCAGATTAATGCCTACAAAGCGCCTGCAATGTTAAGACGTCGGATCAGTTATTGGAGATACCCCTACATACATTGCTGAATGGTTCCTTTTTAAATACTACCCGAAAGTGTCTCAAATCGGTCTGCTGGCACACAACATTGTAGTTTATGGATAGATCGACAATTTTTTACATCAGACCAATGCCTACAAAGCGCCTGCAATTTTAAAACGTCGCCTCAGTTATTGGAGATACCCCTACATACGTTGCTGAATGGTTCCTTTTTAAATACTACCCGAAAGTGTCCCAAATCGGTCTGCTGACACACAACACTGTAGTTTATGGATAGATCGACAATTTTTTACATCAGATTAATGCCTACAAAGCGCCTGCAATGTTAAAACGTCGCCTCAGTTATTGGAGATACCCCTACATACGTTGCTGAATGGTTCCTTTTTAAATACTACCCGAAAGTGTCTCAAATCGGTCTGCTGGCACACAACATTGTAGTTTATGGATAGATCGACAATTTTTTACATCAGATTAATGCCTACAAAGCGCCTGCAATGTTAAGACGTCGGATCAGTTATTGGAGATACCCCTACATACATTGCTGAATGGTTCCTTTTTAAATACTACCCGAAAGTGTCTCAAATCGGTCTGCTGGCACACAACATTGTAGTTTATGGATAGATCGACAATTTTTTACATCAGACCAATGCCTACAAAGCGCCTGCAATTTTAAAACGTCGCCTCAGTTATTGGAGATACCCCTACATACGTTGCTGAATGGTTCCTTTTTAAATACTACCCGAAAGTGTCCCAAATCGGTCTGCTGACACACAACACTGTAGTTTATGGATAGATCGACAATTTTTTACATCAGATTAATGCCTACAAAGCGCCTGCAATGTTAAAACGTCGCCTCAGTTATTGGAGATACCCCTACATACGTTGCTGAATGGTTCCTTTTTAAATACTACCCGAAAGTGTCTCAAATCGGTCTGCTGACACACAACATTGTAGTTTATGGATACATCGACAATTTTTTACATCAGACCAATGCCTACAAAGCGCCTGCAATGTTAAAACGTCGCCTCAGTTATTGGAGATACCCCTACATACGTTGCTGAATGGTTCCTTTTTAAATACTACCCGAAAGTGTCTCAAATCGGTCTGCTGGCACACAACATTGTAGTTTATGGATAGATCGACAATTTTTTACATCAGACCAATGCCTACAAAGCGCCTGCAATGTTAAAACGTCGCCTCAGTTATTGGAGATACCCCTACATACGTTGCTGAATGGTTCCTTTTTAAATACTACCCGAAAGTGTCTCAAATCGGTCTGCTGACACACAACATTGTAGTTTATGGATACATCGACAATTTTTTACATCAGACCAATGCCTACAAAGCGCCTGCAATGTTAAAACGTCGCCTCAGTTATTGGAGATACCCCTACATACGTTGCTGAATGGTTCCTTTTTAAATACTACCCGAAAGTGTCTCAAATCGGTCTGCTGACACACAACATTGTAGTTTATGGATACATCGACAATTTTTAACATCAGACCAATGCCTACAAAGCGCCTGCAATGTTAAAACGTCGCCTCAGTTATTGGAGATACCCCTACATACGTTGCTGAATGGTTCCTTTTTAAATACTACCCGAAAGTGTCTCAAATCGGTCTGCTGGCACACAACATTGTAGTTTATGGATAGATCGACAATTTTTTACATCAGATTAATGCCTACAAAGCGCCTGCAATGTTAAGACGTCGGATCAGTTATTGGAGATACCCCTACATACATTGCTGAATGGTTCCTTTTTAAATACTACCCGAAAGTGTCTCAAATCGGTCTGCTGGCACACAACATTGTAGTTTATGGATAGATCGACAATTTTTTACATCAGACCAATGCCTACAAAGCGCCTGCAATTTTAAAACGTCGCCTCAGTTATTGGAGATACCCCTACATACGTTGCTGAATGGTTCCTTTTTAAATACTACCCGAAAGTGTCCCAAATCGGTCTCCTGACACACAACACTGTAGTTTATGGATAGATCGACAATTTTTTACATCAGATTAATGCCTACAAAGCGCCTGCAATGTTAAAACGTCGCCTCAGTTATTGGAGATACCCCTACATACGTTGCTGAATGGTTCCTTTTTAAATACTACCCGAAAGTGTCTCAAATCGGTCTGCTGACACACAACATTGTAGTTTATGGATACATCGACAATTTTTTACATCAGACCAATGCCTACAAAGCGCTTGCAATGTTAAAACGTCGCCTCAGTTATTGGAGATACCCCTACATACGTTGCTGAATGGTTCCTTTTTAAATACTACCCGAAAGTGTCTCAAATCGGTCTGCTGGCACACAACATTGTAGTTTATGGATAGATCGACAATTTTTTACATCAGACCAATGCCTACAAAGCGCCTGCAATGTTAAAACGTCGCCTCAGTTATTGGAGATACCCCTACATACGTTGCTGAATGGTTCCTTTTTAAATACTACCCGAAAGTGTCTCAAATCGGTCTGCTGGCACACAACATTGTAGTTTATGGATAGATCGACAATTTTTTACATCAGACCAATGCCTACAAAGCGCCTGCAATGTTAAAACGTCGCCTCAGTTATTGGAGATACCCCTACATACGTTGCTGAATGGTTCCTTTTTAAATACTACCCGAAAGTGTCTCAAATCGGTCTGCTGGCACACAACATTGTAGTTTATGGATAGATCGACAATTTTTTACATCAGACCAATGCCTACAAAGCGCCTGCAATGTTAAAACGTCGCCTCAGTTATTGGAGATACCCCTACATACGTTGCTGAATGGTTCCTTTTTAAATACTACCCGAAAGTGTCTCAAATCGGTCTGCTGGCACACAACATTGTAGTTTATGGATAGATCGACAATTTTTTACATCAGACCAATGCCTACAAAGCGCCTGCAATGTTAAAACGTCGCCTCAGTTATTGGAGATACCCCTACATACGTTGCTGAATGGTTCCTTTTTAAATACTACCCGAAAGTGTCTCAAATCGGTCTGCTGACACACAACATTGTAGTTTATGGATACATCGACAATTTTTTACATCAGACCAATGCCTACAAAGCGCCTGCAATGTTAAAACGTCGCCTCAGTTATTGGAGATACCCCTACATACGTTGCTGAATGGTTCCTTTTTAAATACTACCCGAAAGTGTCTCAAATCGGTCTGCTGGCACACAACATTGTAGTTTATGGATAGATCGACAATTTTTTACATCAGACCAATGCCTACAAAGCGCCTGCAATGTTAAAACGTCGCCTCAGTTATTGGAGATACCCCTACATACGTTGCTGAATGGTTCCTTTTTAAATACTACCCGAAAGTGTCTCAAATCGGTCTGCTGACACACAACATTGTAGTTTATGGATACATCGACAATTTTTTACATCAGACCAATGCCTACAAAGCGCCTGCAATGTTAAAACGTCGCCTCAGTTATTGGAGATACCCCTACATACGTTGCTGAATGGTTCCTTTTTAAATACTACCCGAAAGTGTCTCAAATCGGTCTGCTGGCACACAACATTGTAGTTTATGGATAGATCGACAATTTTTTACATCAGACCAATGCCTACAAAGCGCCTGCAATGTTAAAACGTCGCCTCAGTTATTGGAGATACCCCTACATACGTTGCTGAATGGTTCCTTTTTAAATACTACCCGAAAGTGTCTCAAATCGGTCTGCTGACACACAACATTGTAGTTTATGGATACATCGACAATTTTTTACATCAGACCAATGCCTACAAAGCGCTTGCAATGTTAAAACGTCGCCTCAGTTATTGGAGATACCCCTACATACGTTGCTGAATGGTTCCTTTTTAAATACTACCCGAAAGTGTCTCAAATCGGTCTGCTGGCACACAACATTGTAGTTTATGGATAGATCGACAATTTTTTACATCAGACCAATGCCTACAAAGCGCCTGCAATGTTAAAACGTCGCCTCAGTTATTGGAGATACCCCTACATACGTTGCTGAATGGTTCCTTTTTAAATACTACCCGAAAGTGTCTCAAATCGGTCTGCTGACACACAACATTGTAGTTTATGGATACATCGACAATTTTTTACATCAGACCAATGCCTACAAAGCGCCTGCAATGTTAAAACGTCGCCTCAGTTATTGGAGATACCCCTACATACGTTGCTGAATGGTTCCTTTTTAAATACTACCCGAAAGTGTCTCAAATCGGTCTGCTGGCACACAACATTGTAGTTTATGGATAGATCGACAATTTTTTACATCAGACCAATGCCTACAAAGCGCCTGCAATGTTAAAACGTCGCCTCAGTTATTGGAGATACCCCTACATACGTTGCTGAATGGTTCCTTTTTAAATACTACCCGAAAGTGTCTCAAATCGGTCTGCTGGCACACAACATTGTAGTTTATGGATAGATCGACAATTTTTTACATCAGACCAATGCCTACAAAGCGCCTGCAATGTTAAAACGTCGCCTCAGTTATTGGAGATACCCCTACATACGTTGCTGAATGGTTCCTTTTTAAATACTACCCGAAAGTGTCTCAAATCGGTCTGCTGACACACAACATTGTAGTTTATGGATACATCGACAATTTTTTACATCAGACCAATGCCTACAAAGCGCCTGCAATGTTAAAACGTCGCCTCAGTTATTGGAGATACCCCTACATACGTTGCTGAATGGTTCCTTTTTAAATACTACCCGAAAGTGTCTCAAATCGGTCTGCTGGCACACAACATTGTAGTTTATGGATAGATCGACAATTTTTTACATCAGACCAATGCCTACAAAGCGCCTGCAATGTTAAAACGTCGCCTCAGTTATTGGAGATACCCCTACATACGTTGCTGAATGGTTCCTTTTTAAATACTACCCGAAAGTGTCTCAAATCGGTCTGCTGACACACAACATTGTAGTTTATGGATACATCGACAATTTTTTACATCAGACCAATGCCTACAAAGCGCCTGCAATGTTAAAACGTCGCCTCAGTTATTGGAGATACCCCTACATACGTTGCTGAATGGTTCCTTTTTAAATACTACCCGAAAGTGTCTCAAATCGGTCTGCTGGCACACAACATTGTAGTTTATGGATAGATCGACAATTTTTTACATCAGATTAATGCCTACAAAGCGCCTGCAATGTTAAGACGTCGGATCAGTTATTGGAGATACCCCTACACACGTTGCTGAATGGTTCCTTTTTAAATACTACCCGAAAGTGTCCCAAATCGGTCTGCTGACACACAACACTGTAGTTTATGGATAGATCGACAATTTTTTACATCAGATTAATGCCTACAAAGCGCCTGCAATGTTAAAACGTCGCCTCAGTTATTGGAGATACCCCTACATACGTTGCTGAATGGTTCCTTTTTAAATACTACCCGAAAGTGTCCCAAATCGGTCTGCTGGCACACAACATTGTAGTTTATGGATAGATCGACAATTTTTTACATCAGATTAATGCCTACAAAGCGCCTGCAATGTTAAAACGTCGCCTCAGTTATTGGAGATACCCCTACATACGTTGCTGAATGGTTCCTTTTTAAATACTACCCGAAAGTGTCTCAAATCGGTCTGCTGGCACACAACATTGTAGTTTATGGATAGATCGACAATTTTTTACATCAGACCAATGCCTACAAAGCGCCTGCAATGTTAAAACGTCGCCTCAGTTATTGGAGATACCCCTACATACGTTGCTGAATGGTTCCTTTTTAAATACTACCCGAAAGTGTCTCAAATCGGTCTGCTGACACACAACATTGTAGTTTATGGATACATCGACAATTTTTTACATCAGACCAATGCCTACAAAGCGCCTGCAATGTTAAAACGTCGCCTCAGTTATTGGAGATACCCCTACATACGTTGCTGAATGGTTCCTTTTTAAATACTACCCGAAAGTGTCTCAAATCGGTCTGCTGGCACACAACATTGTAGTTTATGGATAGATCGACAATTTTTTACATCAGACCAATGCCTACAAAGCGCCTGCAATGTTAAAACGTCGCCTCAGTTATTGGAGATACCCCTACATACGTTGCTGAATGGTTCCTTTTTAAATACTACCCGAAAGTGTCTCAAATCGGTCTGCTGGCACACAACATTGTAGTTTATGGATAGATCGACAATTTTTTACATCAGATTAATGCCTACAAAGCGCCTGCAATGTCAAGACGTCGGATCAGTTATTGGAGATACCCCTACATACGTTGCTGAATGGTTCCTTTTTAAATACTACCCGAAAGTGTCTCAAATCGGTCTGCTGGCACACAACATTGTAGTTTATGGATAGATCGACAATTTTTTACATCAGACCAATGCCTACAAAGCGCCTGCAATTTTAAAACGTCGCCTCAGTTATTGGAGATACCCCTACATACGTTGCTGAATGGTTCCTTTTTAAATACTACCCGAAAGTGTCCCAAATCGGTCTGCTGACACACAACACTGTAGTTTATGGATAGATCGACAATTTTTTACATCAGATTAATGCCTACAAAGCGCCTGCAATGTTAAAACGTCGCCTCAGTTATTGGAGATACCCCTACATACGTTGCTGAATGGTTCCTTTTTAAATACTACCCGAAAGTGTCTCAAATCGGTCTGCTGGCACACAACATTGTAGTTTATGGATAGATCGACAATTTTTTACATCAGACCAATGCCTACAAAGCGCCTGCAATGTTAAAACGTCGCCTCAGTTATTGGAGATACCCCTACATACGTTGCTGAATGGTTCCTTTTTAAATACTACCCGAAAGTGTCTCAAATCGGTCTGCTGACACACAACATTGTAGTTTATGGATACATCGACAATTTTTTGCATCAGACCAATGCCTACAAAGCGCCTGCAATGTTAAAACGTCGCCTCAGTTATTGGAGATACCCCTACATACGTTGCTGAATGGTTCCTTTTTAAATACTACCCGAAAGTGTCTCAAATCGGTCTGCTGACACACAACATTGTAGTTTATGGATAGATCGACAATTTTTTACATCAGACCAATGCCTACAAAGCGCCTGCAATGTTAAAACGTCGCCTCAGTTATTGGAGATACCCCTACATACGTTGCTGAATGGTTCCTTTTTAAATACTACCCGAAAGTGTCTCAAATCGGTCTGCTGACACACAACATTGTAGTTTATGGATACATCGACAATTTTTTACATCAGACCAATGCCTACAAAGCGCCTGCAATGTTAAAACGTCGCCTCAGTTATTGGAGATACCCCTACATACGTTGCTGAATGGTTCCTTTTTAAATACTACCCGAAAGTGTCTCAAATCGGTCTGCTGGCACACAACATTGTAGTTTATGGATAGATCGACAATTTTTTACATCAGACCAATGCCTACAAAGCGCCTGCAATGTTAAAACGTCGCCTCAGTTATTGGAGATACCCCTACATACGTTGCTGAATGGTTCCTTTTTAAATACTACCCGAAAGTGTCTCAAATCGGTCTGCTGACACACAACATTGTAGTTTATGGATACATCGACAATTTTTTGCATCAGACCAATGCCTACAAAGCGCCTGCAATGTTAAAACGTCGCCTCAGTTATTGGAGATACCCCTACATACGTTGCTGAATGGTTCCTTTTTAAATACTACCCGAAAGTGTCTCAAATCGGTCTGCTGACACACAACATTGTAGTTTATGGATAGATCGACAATTTTTTACATCAGACCAATGCCTACAAAGCGCCTGCAATGTTAAAACGTCGCCTCAGTTATTGGAGATACCCCTACATACGTTGCTGAATGGTTCCTTTTTAAATACTACCCGAAAGTGTCTCAAATCGGTCTGCTGACACACAACATTGTAGTTTATGGATACATCGACAATTTTTTACATCAGACCAATGCCTACAAAGCGCCTGCAATGTTAAAACGTCGCCTCAGTTATTGGAGATACCCCTACATACGTTGCTGAATGGTTCCTTTTTAAATACTACCCGAAAGTGTCTCAAATCGGTCTGCTGGCACACAACATTGTAGTTTATGGATAGATCGACAATTTTTTACATCAGATTAATGCCTACAAAGCGCCTGCAATGTTAAGACGTCGGATCAGTTATTGGAGATACCCCTACACACGTTGCTGAATGGTTCCTTTTTAAATACTACCCGAAAGTGTCCCAAATCGGTCTGCTGACACACAACACTGTAGTTTATGGATAGATCGACAATTTTTTACATCAGATTAATGCCTACAAAGCGCCTGCAATGTTAAAACGTCGCCTCAGTTATTGGAGATACCCCTACATACGTTGCTGAATGGTTCCTTTTTAAATACTACCCGAAAGTGTCCCAAATCGGTCTGCTGGCACACAACATTGTAGTTTATGGATAGATCGACAATTTTTTACATCAGATTAATGCCTACAAAGCGCCTGCAATGTTAAGACGTCGGATCAGTTATTGGAGATACCCCTACACACGTTGCTAAATGGTTCCTTTTTAAATACTACCCGAAAGTGTCTCAAATCGGTCTGCTGGCACACAACATTGTAGTTTATGGATAGATCGACAATTTTTTACATCAGACCAATGCCTACAAAGCGCCTGCAATGTTAAAACGTCGCCTCAGTTATTGGAGATACCCCTACATACGTTGCTGAATGGTTCCTTTTTAAATACTACCCGAAAGTGTCCCAAATCGGTCTGCTGACACACAACACTGTAGTTTATGGATAGATCGACAATTTTTTACATCAGATTAATGCCTACAAAGCGCCTGCAATGTTAAAACGTCGCCTCAGTTATTGGAGATACCCCTACATACGTTGCTGAATGGTTCCTTTTTAAATACTACCCGAAAGTGTCCCAAATCGGTCTGCTGGCACACAACATTGTAGTTTATGGATAGATCGACAATTTTTTACATTAGACCAATGCCTACAAAGCGCCTGCAATGTTAAAACGTCGCCTCAGTTATTGGAGATACCCCTACATACGTTGCTGAATGGTTCCTTTTTAAATACTACCCGAAAGTGTCTCAAATCGGTCTGCTGACACACAACATTGTAGTTTATGGATACATCGACAATTTTTTACATCAGACCAATGCCTACAAAGCGCCTGCAATGTTAAAACGTCGCCTCAGTTATTGGAGATACCCCTACATACGTTGCTGAATGGTTCCTTTTTAAATACTACCCGAAAGTGTCTCAAATCGGTCTGCTGGCACACAACATTGTAGTTTATGGATAGATCGACAATTTTTTACATCAGACCAATGCCTACAAAGCGCCTGCAATGTTAAAACGTCGCCTCAGTTATTGGAGATACCCCTACATACGTTGCTGAATGGTTCCTTTTTAAATACTACCCGAAAGTGTCTCAAATCGGTCTGCTGACACACAACATTGTAGTTTATGGATACATCGACAATTTTTTACATCAGACCAATGCCTACAAAGCGCCTGCAATGTTAAAACGTCGCCTCAGTTATTGGAGATACCCCTACATACGTTGCTGAATGGTTCCTTTTTAAATACTACCCGAAAGTGTCTCAAATCGGTCTGCTGACACACAACATTGTAGTTTATGGATACATCGACAATTTTTTACATCAGACCAATGCCTACAAAGCGCCTGCAATGTTAAAACGTCGCCTCAGTTATTGGAGATACCCCTACATACGTTGCTGAATGGTTCCTTTTTAAATACTACCCGAAAGTGTCTCAAATCGGTCTGCTGGCACACAACATTGTAGTTTATGGATAGATCGACAATTTTTTACATCAGACCAATGCCTACAAAGCGCCTGCAATGTTAAAACGTCGCCTCAGTTATTGGAGATACCCCTACATACGTTGCTGAATGGTTCCTTTTTAAATACTACCCGAAAGTGTCTCAAATCGGTCTGCTGGCACACAACATTGTAGTTTATGGATAGATCGACAATTTTTTACATCAGACCAATGCCTACAAAGCGCCTGCAATGTTAAAACGTCGCCTCAGTTATTGGAGATACCCCTACATACGTTGCTGAATGGTTCCTTTTTAAATACTACCCGAAAGTGTCTCAAATCGGTCTGCTGACACACAACATTGTAGTTTATGGATACATCGACAATTTTTTACATCAGACCAATGCCTACAAAGCGCCTGCAATGTTAAAACGTCGCCTCAGTTATTGGAGATACCCCTACATACGTTGCTGAATGGTTCCTTTTTAAATACTACCCGAAAGTGTCTCAAATCGGTCTGCTGGCACACAACATTGTAGTTTATGGATAGATCGACAATTTTTTACATCAGACCAATGCCTACAAAGCGCCTGCAATGTTAAAACGTCGCCTCAGTTATTGGAGATACCCCTACATACGTTGCTGAATGGTTCCTTTTTAAATACTACCCGAAAGTGTCTCAAATCGGTCTGCTGGCACACAACATTGTAGTTTATGGATAGATCGACAATTTTTTACATCAGACCAATGCCTACAAAGCGCCTGCAATGTTAAAACGTCGCCTCAGTTATTGGAGATACCCCTACATACGTTGCTGAATGGTTCCTTTTTAAATACTACCCGAAAGTGTCTCAAATCGGTCTGCTGACACACAACATTGTAGTTTATGGATACATCGACAATTTTTTACATCAGACCAATGCCTACAAAGCGCCTGCAATGTTAAAACGTCGCCTCAGTTATTGGAGATACCCCTACATACGTTGCTGAATGGTTCCTTTTTAAATACTACCCGAAAGTGTCTCAAATCGGTCTGCTGGCACACAACATTGTAGTTTATGGATAGATCGACAATTTTTTACATCAGATTAATGCCTACAAAGCGCCTGCAATGTTAAGACGTCGGATCAGTTATTGGAGATACCCCTACATACATTGCTGAATGGTTCCTTTTTAAATACTACCCGAAAGTGTCTCAAATCGGTCTGCTGGCACACAACATTGTAGTTTATGGATAGATCGACAATTTTTTACATCAGACCAATGCCTACAAAGCGCCTGCAATTTTAAAACGTCGCCTCAGTTATTGGAGATACCCCTACATACGTTGCTGAATGGTTCCTTTTTAAATACTACCCGAAAGTGTCTCAAATCGGTCTGCTGGCACACAACATTGTAGTTTATGGATAGATCGACAATTTTTTACATCAGACCAATGCCTACAAAGCGCCTGCAATGTTAAAACGTCGCCTCAGTTATTGGAGATACCCCTACATACGTTGCTGAATGGTTCCTTTTTAAATACTACCCGAAAGTGTCTCAAATCGGTCTGCTGACACACAACATTGTAGTTTATGGATACATCGACAATTTTTAACATCAGACCAATGCCTACAAAGCGCCTGCAATGTTAAAACGTCGCCTCAGTTATTGGAGATACCCCTACATACGTTGCTGAATGGTTCCTTTTTAAATACTACCCGAAAGTGTCTCAAATCGGTCTGCTGGCACACAACATTGTAGTTTATGGATAGATCGACAATTTTTTACATCAGATTAATGCCTACAAAGCGCCTGCAATGTTAAGACGTCGGATCAGTTATTGGAGATACCCCTACATACATTGCTGAATGGTTCCTTTTTAAATACTACCCGAAAGTGTCTCAAATCGGTCTGCTGGCACACAACATTGTAGTTTATGGATAGATCGACAATTTTTTACATCAGACCAATGCCTACAAAGCGCCTGCAATGTTAAAACGTCGCCTCAGTTATTGGAGATACCCCTACATACGTTGCTGAATGGTTCCTTTGTAAATACTACCCGAAAGTGTCCCAAATCGGTCTGCTGACACACAACACTGTAGTTTATGGATAGATCGACAATTTTTTACATCAGATTAATGCCTACAAAGCGCCTGCAATGTTAAAACGTCGCCTCAGTTATTGGAGATACCCCTACATACGTTGCTGAATGGTTCCTTTTTAAATACTACCCGAAAGTGTCCCAAATCGGTCTGCTGGCACACAACATTGTAGTTTATGGATAGATCGACAATTTTTTACATCAGACCAATGCCTACAAAGCGCCTGCAATGTTAAAACGTCGCCTCAGTTATTGGAGATACCCCTACATACGTTGCTGAATGGTTCCTTTTTAAATACTACCCGAAAGTGTCTCAAATCGGTCTGCTGACACACAACATTGTAGTTTATGGATACATCGACAATTTTTTACATCAGACCAATGCCTACAAAGCGCCTGCAATGTTAAAACGTCGCCTCAGTTATTGGAGATACCCCTACATACGTTGCTGAATGGTTCCTTTTTAAATACTACCCGAAAGTGTCTCAAATCGGTCTGCTGGCACACAACATTGTAGTTTATGGATAGATCGACAATTTTTTACATCAGACCAATGCCTACAAAGCGCCTGCAATGTTAAAACGTCGCCTCAGTTATTGGAGATACCCCTACATACGTTGCTGAATGGTTCCTTTTTAAATACTACCCGAAAGTGTCTCAAATCGGTCTGCTGGCACACAACATTGTAGTTTATGGATAGATCGACAATTTTTTACATCAGACCAATGCCTACAAAGCGCCTGCAATGTTAAAACGTCGCCTCAGTTATTGGAGATACCCCTACATACGTTGCTGAATGGTTCCTTTTTAAATACTACCCGAAAGTGTCTCAAATCGGTCTGCTGACACACAACATTGTAGTTTATGGATACATCGACAATTTTTTACATCAGACCAATGCCTACAAAGCGCCTGCAATGTTAAAACGTCGCCTCAGTTATTGGAGATACCCCTACATACGTTGCTGAATGGTTCCTTTTTAAATACTACCCGAAAGTGTCTCAAATCGGTCTGCTGACACACAACATTGTAGTTTATGGATACATCGACAATTTTTTACATCAGACCAATGCCTACAAAGCGCCTGCAATGTTAAAACGTCGCCTCAGTTATTGGAGATACCCCTACATACGTTGCTGAATGGTTCCTTTTTAAATACTACCCGAAAGTGTCTCAAATCGGTCTGCTGGCACACAACATTGTAGTTTATGGATAGATCGACAATTTTTTACATCAGACCAATGCCTACAAAGCGCCTGCAATGTTAAAACGTCGCCTCAGTTATTGGAGATACCCCTACATACGTTGCTGAATGGTTCCTTTTTAAATACTACCCGAAAGTGTCTCAAATCGGTCTGCTGACACACAACATTGTAGTTTATGGATACATCGACAATTTTTTACATCAGACCAATGCCTACAAAGCGCCTGCAATGTTAAAACGTCGCCTCAGTTATTGGAGATACCCCTACATACGTTGCTGAATGGTTCCTTTTTAAATACTACCCGAAAGTGTCTCAAATCGGTCTGCTGACACACAACATTGTAGTTTATGGATACATCGACAATTTTTAACATCAGACCAATGCCTACAAAGCGCCTGCAATGTTAAAACGTCGCCTCAGTTATTGGAGATACCCCTACATACGTTGCTGAATGGTTCCTTTTTAAATACTACCCGAAAGTGTCTCAAATCGGTCTGCTGGCACACAACATTGTAGTTTATGGATAGATCGACAATTTTTTACATCAGATTAATGCCTACAAAGCGCCTGCAATGTTAAGACGTCGGATCAGTTATTGGAGATACCCCTACATACATTGCTGAATGGTTCCTTTTTAAATACTACCCGAAAGTGTCTCAAATCGGTCTGCTGGCACACAACATTGTAGTTTATGGATAGATCGACAATTTTTTACATCAGACCAATGCCTACAAAGCGCCTGCAATTTTAAAACGTCGCCTCAGTTATTGGAGATACCCCTACATACGTTGCTGAATGGTTCCTTTTTAAATACTACCCGAAAGTGTCCCAAATCGGTCTGCTGACACACAACACTGTAGTTTATGGATAGATCGACAATTTTTTACATCAGATTAATGCCTACAAAGCGCCTGCAATGTTAAAACGTCGCCTCAGTTATTGGAGATACCCCTACATACGTTGCTGAATGGTTCCTTTTTAAATACTACCCGAAAGTGTCTCAAATCGGTCTGCTGGCACACAACATTGTAGTTTATGGATAGATCGACAATTTTTTACATCAGACCAATGCCTACAAAGCGCCTGCAATGTTAAAACGTCGCCTCAGTTATTGGAGATACCCCTACATACGTTGCTGAATGGTTCCTTTTTAAATACTACCCGAAAGTGTCTCAAATCGGTCTGCTGACACACAACATTGTAGTTTATGGATACATCGACAATTTTTTACATCAGACCAATGCCTACAAAGCGCCTGCAATGTTAAAACGTCGCCTCAGTTATTGGAGATACCCCTACATACGTTGCTGAATGGTTCCTTTTTAAATACTACCCGAAAGTGTCTCAAATCGGTCTGCTGGCACACAACATTGTAGTTTATGGATAGATCGACAATTTTTTACATCAGACCAATGCCTACAAAGCGCCTGCAATGTTAAAACGTCGCCTCAGTTATTGGAGATACCCCTACATACGTTGCTGAATGGTTCCTTTTTAAATACTACCCGAAAGTGTCTCAAATCGGTCTGCTGGCACACAACATTGTAGTTTATGGATAGATCGACAATTTTTTACATCAGACCAATGCCTACAAAGCGCCTGCAATTTTAAAACGTCGCCTCAGTTATTGGAGATACCCCTACATACGTTGCTGAATGGTTCCTTTTTAAATACTACCCGAAAGTGTCCCAAATCGGTCTGCTGACACACAACACTGTAGTTTATGGATAGATCGACAATTTTTTACATCAGATTAATGCCTACAAAGCGCCTGCAATGTTAAAACGTCGCCTCAGTTATTGGAGATACCCCTACATACGTTGCTGAATGGTTCCTTTTTAAATACTACCCGAAAGTGTCTCAAATCGGTCTGCTGGCACACAACATTGTAGTTTATGGATAGATCGACAATTTTTTACATCAGACCAATGCCTACAAAGCGCCTGCAATGTTAAAACGTCGCCTCAGTTATTGGAGATACCCCTACATACGTTGCTGAATGGTTCCTTTTTAAATACTACCCGAAAGTGTCTCAAATCGGTCTGCTGACACACAACATTGTAGTTTATGGATACATCGACAATTTTTTGCATCAGACCAATGCCTACAAAGCGCCTGCAATGTTAAAACGTCGCCTCAGTTATTGGAGATACCCCTACATACGTTGCTGAATGGTTCCTTTTTAAATACTACCCGAAAGTGTCTCAAATCGGTCTGCTGGCACACAACATTGTAGTTTATGGATAGATCGACAATTTTTTACATCAGACCAATGCCTACAAAGCGCCTGCAATGTTAAAACGTCGCCTCAGTTATTGGAGATACCCCTACATACGTTGCTGAATGGTTCCTTTTTAAATACTACCCGAAAGTGTCTCAAATCGGTCTGCTGACACACAACATTGTAGTTTATGGATACATCGACAATTTTTTACATCAGACCAATGCCTACAAAGCGCCTGCAATGTTAAAACGTCGCCTCAGTTATTGGAGATACCCCTACATACGTTGCTGAATGGTTCCTTTTTAAATACTACCCGAAAGTGTCTCAAATCGGTCTGCTGGCACACAACATTGTAGTTTATGGATAGATCGACAATTTTTTACATCAGATTAATGCCTACAAAGCGCCTGCAATGTTAAGACGTCGGATCAGTTATTGGAGATACCCCTACACACGTTGCTGAATGGTTCCTTTTTAAATACTACCCGAAAGTGTCCCAAATCGGTCTGCTGACACACAACACTGTAGTTTATGGATAGATCGACAATTTTTTACATCAGATTAATGCCTACAAAGCGCCTGCAATGTTAAAACGTCGCCTCAGTTATTGGAGATACCCCTACATACGTTGCTGAATGGTTCCTTTTTAAATACTACCCGAAAGTGTCCCAAATCGGTCTGCTGGCACACAACATTGTAGTTTATGGATAGATCGACAATTTTTTACATCAGATTAATGCCTACAAAGCGCCTGCAATGTTAAAACGTCGCCTCAGTTATTGGAGATACCCCTACATACGTTGCTGAATGGTTCCTTTTTAAATACTACCCGAAAGTGTCCCAAATCGGTCTGCTGGCACACAACATTGTAGTTTATGGATAGATCGACAATTTTTTACATCAGATTAATGCCTACAAAGCGCCTGCAATGTTAAGACGTCGGATCAGTTATTGGAGATACCCCTACACACGTTGCTGAATGGTTCCTTTTCAAATACTACCCGAAAGTGTCTCAAATCGGTCTGCTGGCACACAACATTGTAGTTTATGGATAGATCGACAATTTTTTACATCAGACCAATGCCTACAAAGCGCCTGCAATGTTAAAACGTCGCCTCAGTTATTGGAGATACCCCTACATACGTTGCTGAATGGTTCCTTTTTAAATACTACCCGAAAGTGTCCCAAATCGGTCTGCTGACACACAACACTGTAGTTTATGGATAGATCGACAATTTTTTACATCAGATTAATGCCTACAAAGCGCCTGCAATGTTAAAACGTCGCCTCAGTTATTGGAGATACCCCTACATACGTTGCTGAATGGTTCCTTTTTAAATACTACCCGAAAGTGTCCCAAATCGGTCTGCTGGCACACAACATTGTAGTTTATGGATAGATCGACAATTTTTTACATCAGACCAATGCCTACAAAGCGCCTGCAATGTTAAAACGTCGCCTCAGTTATTGGAGATACCCCTACATACGTTGCTGAATGGTTCCTTTTTAAATACTACCCGAAAGTGTCTCAAATCGGTCTGCTGGCACACAACATTGTAGTTTATGGATAGATCGACAATTTTTTACATCAGACCAATGCCTACAAAGCGCCTGCAATGTTAAAACGTCGCCTCAGTTATTGGAGATACCCCTACATACGTTGCTGAATGGTCCCTTTTTAAATACTACCCGAAAGTGTCTCAAATCGGTCTGCTGACACACAACATTGTAGTTTATGGATACATCGACAATTTTTTACATCAGACCAATGCCTACAAAGCGCCTGCAATGTTAGAACGTCGCCTCAGTTATTGGAGATACCCCTACATACGTTGCTGAATGGTTCCTTTTTAAATACTACCCGAAAGTGTCTCAAATCGGTCTGCTGACACACAACATTGTAGTTTATGGATACATCGACAATTTTTTACATCAGACCAATGCCTACAAAGCGCCTGCAATGTTAAAACGTCGCCTCAGTTATTGGAGATACCCCTACATACGTTGCTGAATGGTTCCTTTTTAAATACTACCCGAAAGTGTCTCAAATCGGTCTGCTGGCACACAACATTGTAGTTTATGGATAGATCGACAATTTTTTACATCAGACCAATGCCTACAAAGCGCCTGCAATGTTAAAACGTCGCCTCAGTTATTGGAGATACCCCTACATACGTTGCTGAATGGTTCCTTTTTAAATACTACCCGAAAGTGTCTCAAATCGGTCTGCTGACACACAACATTGTAGTTTATGGATACATCGACAATTTTTTACATCAGACCAATGCCTACAAAGCGCCTGCAATGTTAAAACGTCGCCTCAGTTATTGGAGATACCCCTACATACGTTGCTGAATGGTTCCTTTTTAAATACTACCCGAAAGTGTCTCAAATCGGTCTGCTGGCACACAACATTGTAGTTTATGGATAGATCGACAATTTTTTACATCAGATTAATGCCTACAAAGCGCCTGCAATGTTAAGACGTCGGATCAGTTATTGGAGATACCCCTACATACATTGCTGAATGGTTCCTTTTTAAATACTACCCGAAAGTGTCTCAAATCGGTCTGCTGGCACACAACATTGTAGTTTATGGATAGATCGACAATTTTTTACATCAGACCAATGCCTACAAAGCGCCTGCAATTTTAAAACGTCGCCTCAGTTATTGGAGATACCCCTACATACGTTGCTGAATGGTTCCTTTTTAAATACTACCCGAAAGTGTCTCAAATCGGTCTGCTGGCACACAACATTGTAGTTTATGGATAGATCGACAATTTTTTACATCAGATTAATGCCTACAAAGCGCCTGCAATGTTAAGACGTCGGATCAGTTATTGGAGATACCCCTACACACGTTGCTGAATGGTTCCTTTTTAAATACTACCCGAAAGTGTCTCAAATCGGTCTGCTGGCACACAACATTGTAGTTTATGGATAGATCGACAATTTTTTACATCAGACCAATGCCTACAAAGCGCCTGCAATTTTAAAACGTCGCCTCAGTTATTGGAGATACCCCTACATACGTTGCTGAATGGTTCCTTTTTAAATACTACCCGAAAGTGTCTCAAATCGGTCTGCTGACACACAACACTGTAGTTTATGGATAGATCGACAATTTTTTACATCAGATTAATGCCTACAAAGCGCCTGCAATGTTAAAACGTCGCCTCAGTTATTGGAGATACCCCTACATACGTTGCTGAATGGTTCCTTTTTAAATACTACCCGAAAGTGTCTCAAATCGGTCTGCTGGCACACAACATTGTAGTTTATGGATAGATCGACAATTTTTTACATCAGACCAATGCCTACAAAGCGCCTGCAATGTTAAAACGTCGCCTCAGTTATTGGAGATACCCCTACATACGTTGCTGAATGGTTCCTTTTTAAATACTACCCGAAAGTGTCTCAAATCGGTCTGCTGACACACAACATTGTAGTTTATGGATACATCGACAATTTTTTGCATCAGACCAATGCCTACAAAGCGCCTGCAATGTTAAAACGTCGCCTCAGTTATTGGAGATACCCCTACATACGTTGCTGAATGGTTCCTTTTTAAATACTACCCGAAAGTGTCTCAAATCGGTCTGCTGGCACACAACATTGTAGTTTATGGATAGATCGACAATTTTTTACATCAGACCAATGCCTACAAAGCGCCTGCAATGTTAAAACGTCGCCTCAGTTATTGGAGATACCCCTACATACGTTGCTGAATGGTTCCTTTTTAAATACTACCCGAAAGTGTCTCAAATCGGTCTGCTGACACACAACATTGTAGTTTATGGATACATCGACAATTTTTTACATCAGACCAATGCCTACAAAGCGCCTGCAATGTTAAAACGTCGCCTCAGTTATTGGAGATACCCCTACATACGTTGCTGAATGGTTCCTTTTTAAATACTACCCGAAAGTGTCTCAAATCGGTCTGCTGGCACACAACATTGTAGTTTATGGATAGATCGACAATTTTTTACATCAGATTAATGCCTACAAAGCGCCTGCAATGTTAAGACGTCGGATCAGTTATTGGAGATACCCCTACACACGTTGCTGAATGGTTCCTTTTTAAATACTACCCGAAAGTGTCCCAAATCGGTCTGCTGACACACAACACTGTAGTTTATGGATAGATCGACAATTTTTTACATCAGATTAATGCCTACAAAGCGCCTGCAATGTTAAAACGTCGCCTCAGTTATTGGAGATACCCCTACATACGTTGCTGAATGGTTCCTTTTTAAATACTACCCGAAAGTGTCCCAAATCGGTCTGCTGGCACACAACATTGTAGTTTATGGATAGATCGACAATTTTTTACATCAGATTAATGCCTACAAAGCGCCTGCAATGTTAAGACGTCGGATCAGTTATTGGAGATACCCCTACACACGTTGCTGAATGGTTCCTTTTTAAATACTACCCGAAAGTGTCTCAAATCGGTCTGCTGGCACACAACATTGTAGTTTATGGATAGATCGACAATTTTTTACATCAGACCAATGCCTACAAAGCGCCTGCAATGTTAAAACGTCGCCTCAGTTATTGGAGATACCCCTACATACGTTGCTGAATGGTTCCTTTTTAAATACTACCCGAAAGTGTCCCAAATCGGTCTGCTGACACACAACACTGTAGTTTATGGATAGATCGACAATTTTTTACATCAGATTAATGCCTACAAAGCGCCTGCAATGTTAAAACGTCGCCTCAGTTATTGGAGATACCCCTACATACGTTGCTGAATGGTTCCTTTTTAAATACTACCCGAAAGTGTCCCAAATCGGTCTGCTGGCACACAACATTGTAGTTTATGGATAGATCGACAATTTTTTACATCAGACCAATGCCTACAAAGCGCCTGCAATGTTAAAACGTCGCCTCAGTTATTGGAGATACCCCTACATACGTTGCTGAATGGTTCCTTTTTAAATACTACCCGAAAGTGTCTCAAATCGGTCTGCTGACACACAACATTGTAGTTTATGGATACATCGACAATTTTTTACATCAGACCAATGCCTACAAAGCGCCTGCAATGTTAAAACGTCGCCTCAGTTATTGGAGATACCCCTACATACGTTGCTGAATGGTTCCTTTTTAAATACTACCCGAAAGTGTCTCAAATCGGTCTGCTGGCACACAACATTGTAGTTTATGGATAGATCGACAATTTTTTACATCAGACCAATGCCTACAAAGCGCCTGCAATGTTAAAACGTCGCCTCAGTTATTGGAGATACCCCTACATACGTTGCTGAATGGTTCCTTTTTAAATACTACCCGAAAGTGTCTCAAATCGGTCTGCTGACACACAACATTGTAGTTTATGGATACATCGACAATTTTTTACATCAGACCAATGCCTACAAAGCGCCTGCAATGTTAAAACGTCGCCTCAGTTATTGGAGATACCCCTACATACGTTGCTGAATGGTTCCTTTTTAAATACTACCCGAAAGTGTCTCAAATCGGTCTGCTGGCACACAACATTGTAGTTTATGGATACATCGACAATTTTTTACATCAGATTAATGCCTACAAAGCGCCTGCAATGTTAAGACGTCGGATCAGTTATTGGAGATACCCCTACATACATTGCTGAATGGTTCCTTTTTAAATACTACCCGAAAGTGTCTCAAATCGGTCTGCTGGCACACAACATTGTAGTTTATGGATAGATCGACAATTTTTTACATCAGACCAATGCCTACAAAGCGCCTGCAATTTTAAAACGTCGCCTCAGTTATTGGAGATACCCCTACATACGTTGCTGAATGGTTCCTTTTTAAATACTACCCGAAAGTGTCTCAAATCGGTCTGCTGGCACACAACATTGTAGTTTATGGATAGATCGACAATTTTTTACATCAGATTAATGCCTACAAAGCGCTTGCAATGTTAAGACGTCGGATCAGTTATTGGAGATACCCCTACACACGTTGCTGAATGGTTCCTTTTTAAATACTACCCGAAAGTGTCTCAAATCGGTCTGCTGGCACACAACATTGTAGTTTATGGATAGATCGACAATTTTTTACATCAGACCAATGCCTACAAAGCGCCTGCAATTTTAAAACGTCGCCTCAGTTATTGGAGATACCCCTACATACGTTGCTGAATGGTTCCTTTTTAAATACTACCCGAAAGTGTCCCAAATCGGTCTGCTGACACACAACACTGTAGTTTATGGATAGATCGACAATTTTTTACATCAGATTAATGCCTACAAAGCGCCTGCAATGTTAAAACGTCGCCTCAGTTATTGGAGATACCCCTACATACGTTGCTGAATGGTTCCTTTTTAAATACTACCCGAAAGTGTCTCAAATCGGTCTGCTGGCACACAACATTGTAGTTTATGGATAGATCGACAATTTTTTACATCAGACCAATGCCTACAAAGCGCCTGCAATGTTAAAACGTCGCCTCAGTTATTGGAGATACCCCTACATACGTTGCTGAATGGTTCCTTTTTAAATACTACCCGAAAGTGTCTCAAATCGGTCTGCTGACACACAACATTGTAGTTTATGGATACATCGACAATTTTTTGCATCAGACCAATGCCTACAAAGCGCCTGCAATGTTAAAACGTCGCCTCAGTTATTGGAGATACCCCTACATACGTTGCTGAATGGTTCCTTTTTAAATACTACCCGAAAGTGTCTCAAATCGGTCTGCTGGCACACAACATTGTAGTTTATGGATAGATCGACAATTTTTTACATCAGACCAATGCCTACAAAGCGCCTGCAATGTTAAAACGTCGCCTCAGTTATTGGAGATACCCCTACATACGTTGCTGAATGGTTCCTTTTTAAATACTACCCGAAAGTGTCTCAAATCGGTCTGCTGACACACAACATTGTAGTTTATGGATACATCGACAATTTTTTGCATCAGACCAATGCCTACAAAGCGCCTGCAATGTTAAAACGTCGCCTCAGTTATTGGAGATACCCCTACATACGTTGCTGAATGGTTCCTTTTTAAATACTACCCGAAAGTGTCTCAAATCGGTCTGCTGGCACACAACATTGTAGTTTATGGATAGATCGACAATTTTTTACATCAGACCAATGCCTACAAAGCGCCTGCAATGTTAAAACGTCGCCTCAGTTATTGGAGATACCCCTACATACGTTGCTGAATGGTTCCTTTTTAAATACTACCCGAAAGTGTCTCAAATCGGTCTGCTGACACACAACATTGTAGTTTATGGATACATCGACAATTTTTTACATCAGACCAATGCCTACAAAGCGCCTGCAATGTTAAAACGTCGCCTCAGTTATTGGAGATACCCCTACATACGTTGCTGAATGGTTCCTTTTTAAATACTACCCGAAAGTGTCTCAAATCGGTCTGCTGGCACACAACATTGTAGTTTATGGATAGATCGACAATTTTTTACATCAGATTAATGCCTACAAAGCGCCTGCAATGTTAAGACGTCGGATCAGTTATTGGAGATACCCCTACACACGTTGCTGAATGGTTCCTTTTTAAATACTACCCGAAAGTGTCCCAAATCGGTCTGCTGACACACAACACTGTAGTTTATGGATAGATCGACAATTTTTTACATCAGATTAATGCCTACAAAGCGCCTGCAATGTTAAAACGTCGCCTCAGTTATTGGAGATACCCCTACATACGTTGCTGAATGGTTCCTTTTTAAATACTACCCGAAAGTGTCCCAAATCGGTCTGCTGGCACACAACATTGTAGTTTATGGATAGATCGACAATTTTTTACATCAGATTAATGCCTACAAAGCGCCTGCAATGTTAAGACGTCGGATCAGTTATTGGAGATACCCCTACACACGTTGCTGAATGGTTCCTTTTTAAATACTACCCGAAAGTGTCTCAAATCGGTCTGCTGGCACACAACATTGTAGTTTATGGATAGATCGACAATTTTTTACATCAGACCAATGCCTACAAAGCGCCTGCAATGTTAAAACGTCGCCTCAGTTATTGGAGATACCCCTACATACGTTGCTGAATGGTTCCTTTTTAAATACTACCCGAAAGTGTCCCAAATCGGTCTGCTGACACACAACACTGTAGTTTATGGATAGATCGACAATTTTTTACATCAGATTAATGCCTACAAAGCGCCTGCAATGTTAAAACGTCGCCTCAGTTATTGGAGATACCCCTACATACGTTGCTGAATGGTTCCTTTTTAAATACTACCCGAAAGTGTCCCAAATCGGTCTGCTGGCACACAACATTGTAGTTTATGGATAGATCGACAATTTTTTACATCAGACCAATGCCTACAAAGCGCCTGCAATGTTAAAACGTCGCCTCAGTTATTGGAGATACCCCTACATACGTTGCTGAATGGTTCCTTTTTAAATACTACCCGAAAGTGTCTCAAATCGGTCTGCTGGCACACAACATTGTAGTTTATGGATAGATCGACAATTTTTTACATCAGACCAATGCCTACAAAGCGCCTGCAATGTTAAAACGTCGCCTCAGTTATTGGAGATACCCCTACATACGTTGCTGAATGGTTCCTTTTTAAATACTACCCGAAAGTGTCTCAAATCGGTCTGCTGACACACAACATTGTAGTTTATGGATACATCGACAATTTTTTACATCAGACCAATGCCTACAAAGCGCCTGCAATGTTAGAACGTCGCCTCAGTTATTGGAGATACCCCTACATACGTTGCTGAATGGTTCCTTTTTAAATACTACCCGAAAGTGTCTCAAATCGGTCTGCTGACACACAACATTGTAGTTTATGGATACATCGACAATTTTTTACATCAGACCAATGCCTACAAAGCGCCTGCAATGTTAAAACGTCGCCTCAGTTATTGGAGATACCCCTACATACGTTGCTGAATGGTTCCTTTTTAAATACTACCCGAAAGTGTCTCAAATCGGTCTGCTGGCACACAACATTGTAGTTTATGGATAGATCGACAATTTTTTACATCAGACCAATGCCTACAAAGCGCCTGCAATGTTAAAACGTCGCCTCAGTTATTGGAGATACCCCTACATACGTTGCTGAATGGTTCCTTTTTAAATACTACCCGAAAGTGTCTCAAATCGGTCTGCTGGCACACAACATTGTAGTTTATGGATAGATCGACAATTTTTTACATCAGACCAATGCCTACAAAGCGCCTGCAATGTTAAAACGTCGCCTCAGTTATTGGAGATACCCCTACATACGTTGCTGAATGGTTCCTTTTTAAATACTACCCGAAAGTGTCTCAAATCGGTCTGCTGACACACAACATTGTAGTTTATGGATACATCGACAATTTTTTACATCAGACCAATGCCTACAAAGCGCCTGCAATGTTAAAACGTCGCCTCAGTTATTGGAGATACCCCTACATACGTTGCTGAATGGTTCCTTTTTAAATACTACCCGAAAGTGTCTCAAATCGGTCTGCTGGCACACAACATTGTAGTTTATGGATAGATCGACAATTTTTTACATCAGATTAATGCCTACAAAGCGCCTGCAATGTTAAGACGTCGGATCAGTTATTGGAGATACCCCTACACACGTTGCTGAATGGTTCCTTTTTAAATACTACCCGAAAGTGTCTCAAATCGGTCTGCTGGCACACAACATTGTAGTTTATGGATAGATCGACAATTTTTTACATCAGACCAATGCCTACAAAGCGCCTGCAATTTTAAAACGTCGCCTCAGTTATTGGAGATACCCCTACATACGTTGCTGAATGGTTCCTTTTTAAATACTACCCGAAAGTGTCCCAAATCGGTCTGCTGACACACAACACTGTAGTTTATGGATAGATCGACAATTTTTTACATCAGATTAATGCCTACAAAGCGCCTGCAATGTTAAAACGTCGCCTCAGTTATTGGAGATACCCCTACATACGTTGCTGAATGGTTCCTTTTTAAATACTACCCGAAAGTGTCTCAAATCGGTCTGCTGGCACACAACATTGTAGTTTATGGATAGATCGACAATTTTTTACATCAGACCAATGCCTACAAAGCGCCTGCAATGTTAAAACGTCGCCTCAGTTATTGGAGATACCCCTACATACGTTGCTGAATGGTTCCTTTTTAAATACTACCCGAAAGTGTCTCAAATCGGTCTGCTGACACACAACATTGTAGTTTATGGATACATCGACAATTTTTTGCATCAGACCAATGCCTACAAAGCGCCTGCAATGTTAAAACGTCGCCTCAGTTATTGGAGATACCCCTACATACGTTGCTGAATGGTTCCTTTTTAAATACTACCCGAAAGTGTCTCAAATCGGTCTGCTGGCACACAACATTGTAGTTTATGGATAGATCGACAATTTTTTACATCAGACCAATGCCTACAAAGCGCCTGCAATGTTAAAACGTCGCCTCAGTTATTGGAGATACCCCTACATACGTTGCTGAATGGTTCCTTTTTAAATACTACCCGAAAGTGTCTCAAATCGGTCTGCTGACACACAACATTGTAGTTTATGGATACATCGACAATTTTTTGCATCAGACCAATGCCTACAAAGCGCCTGCAATGTTAAAACGTCGCCTCAGTTATTGGAGATACCCCTACATACGTTGCTGAATGGTTCCTTTTTAAATACTACCCGAAAGTGTCTCAAATCGGTCTGCTGGCACACAACATTGTAGTTTATGGATAGATCGACAATTTTTTACATCAGATTAATGCCTACAAAGCGCCTGCAATGTTAAGACGTCGGATCAGTTATTGGAGATACCCCTACACACGTTGCTGAATGGTTCCTTTTTAAATACTACCCGAAAGTGTCTCAAATCGGTCTGCTGGCACACAACATTGTAGTTTATGGATAGATCGACAATTTTTTACATCAGACCAATGCCTACAAAGCGCCTGCAATTTTAAAACGTCGCCTCAGTTATTGGAGATACCCCTACATACGTTGCTGAATGGTTCCTTTTTAAATACTACCCGAAAGTGTCCCAAATCGGTCTGCTGACACACAACACTGTAGTTTATGGATAGATCGACAATTTTTTACATCAGATTAATGCCTACAAAGCGCCTGCAATGTTAAAACGTCGCCTCAGTTATTGGAGATACCCCTACATACGTTGCTGAATGGTTCCTTTTTAAATACTACCCGAAAGTGTCTCAAATCGGTCTGCTGGCACACAACATTGTAGTTTATGGATAGATCGACAATTTTTTACATCAGACCAATGCCTACAAAGCGCCTGCAATGTTAAAACGTCGCCTCAGTTATTGGAGATACCCCTACATACGTTGCTGAATGGTTCCTTTTTAAATACTACCCGAAAGTGTCTCAAATCGGTCTGCTGACACACAACATTGTAGTTTATGGATACATCGACAATTTTTTGCATCAGACCAATGCCTACAAAGCGCCTGCAATGTTAAAACGTCGCCTCAGTTATTGGAGATACCCCTACATACGTTGCTGAATGGTTCCTTTTTAAATACTACCCGAAAGTGTCTCAAATCGGTCTGCTGGCACACAACATTGTAGTTTATGGATAGATCGACAATTTTTTACATCAGACCAATGCCTACAAAGCGCCTGCAATGTTAAAACGTCGCCTCAGTTATTGGAGATACCCCTACATACGTTGCTGAATGGTTCCTTTTTAAATACTACCCGAAAGTGTCTCAAATCGGTCTGCTGACACACAACATTGTAGTTTATGGATACATCGACAATTTTTTGCATCAGACCAATGCCTACAAAGCGCCTGCAATGTTAAAACGTCGCCTCAGTTATTGGAGATACCCCTACATACGTTGCTGAATGGTTCCTTTTTAAATACTACCCGAAAGTGTCTCAAATCGGTCTGCTGGCACACAACATTGTAGTTTATGGATAGATCGACAATTTTTTACATCAGACCAATGCCTACAAAGCGCCTGCAATGTTAAAACGTCGCCTCAGTTATTGGAGATACCCCTACATACGTTGCTGAATGGTTCCTTTTTAAATACTACCCGAAAGTGTCTCAAATCGGTCTGCTGACACACAACATTGTAGTTTATGGATACATCGACAATTTTTTACATCAGACCAATGCCTACAAAGCGCCTGCAATGTTAAAACGTCGCCTCAGTTATTGGAGATACCCCTACATACGTTGCTGAATGGTTCCTTTTTAAATACTACCCGAAAGTGTCTCAAATCGGTCTGCTGGCACACAACATTGTAGTTTATGGATAGATCGACAATTTTTTACATCAGATTAATGCCTACAAAGCGCCTGCAATGTTAAGACGTCGGATCAGTTATTGGAGATACCCCTACACACGTTGCTGAATGGTTCCTTTTTAAATACTACCCGAAAGTGTCCCAAATCGGTCTGCTGACACACAACACTGTAGTTTATGGATAGATCGACAATTTTTTACATCAGATTAATGCCTACAAAGCGCCTGCAATGTTAAAACGTCGCCTCAGTTATTGGAGATACCCCTACATACGTTGCTGAATGGTTCCTTTTTAAATACTACCCGAAAGTGTCCCAAATCGGTCTGCTGGCACACAACATTGTAGTTTATGGATAGATCGACAATTTTTTACATCAGATTAATGCCTACAAAGCGCCTGCAATGTTAAGACGTCGGATCAGTTATTGGAGATACCCCTACACACGTTGCTGAATGGTTCCTTTTTAAATACTACCCGAAAGTGTCTCAAATCGGTCTGCTGGCACACAACATTGTAGTTTATGGATAGATCGACAATTTTTTACATCAGACCAATGCCTACAAAGCGCCTGCAATGTTAAAACGTCGCCTCAGTTATTGGAGATACCCCTACATACGTTGCTGAATGGTTCCTTTTTAAATACTACCCGAAAGTGTCCCAAATCGGTCTGCTGACACACAACACTGTAGTTTATGGATAGATCGACAATTTTTTACATCAGATTAATGCCTACAAAGCGCCTGCAATGTTAAAACGTCGCCTCAGTTATTGGAGATACCCCTACATACGTTGCTGAATGGTTCCTTTTTAAATACTACCCGAAAGTGTCCCAAATCGGTCTGCTGGCACACAACATTGTAGTTTATGGATAGATCGACAATTTTTTACATCAGACCAATGCCTACAAAGCGCCTGCAATGTTAAAACGTCGCCTCAGTTATTGGAGATACCCCTACATACGTTGCTGAATGGTTCCTTTTTAAATACTACCCGAAAGTGTCTCAAATCGGTCTGCTGGCACACAACATTGTAGTTTATGGATAGATCGACAATTTTTTACATCAGACCAATGCCTACAAAGCGCCTGCAATGTTAAAACGTCGCCTCAGTTATTGGAGATACCCCTACATACGTTGCTGAATGGTTCCTTTTTAAATACTACCCGAAAGTGTCTCAAATCGGTCTGCTGACACACAACATTGTAGTTTATGGATACATCGACAATTTTTTACATCAGACCAATGCCTACAAAGCGCCTGCAATGTTAGAACGTCGCCTCAGTTATTGGAGATACCCCTACATACGTTGCTGAATGGTTCCTTTTTAAATACTACCCGAAAGTGTCTCAAATCGGTCTGCTGACACACAACATTGTAGTTTATGGATACATCGACAATTTTTTACATCAGACCAATGCCTACAAAGCGCCTGCAATGTTAAAACGTCGCCTCAGTTATTGGAGATACCCCTACATACGTTGCTGAATGGTTCCTTTTTAAATACTACCCGAAAGTGTCTCAAATCGGTCTGCTGGCACACAACATTGTAGTTTATGGATAGATCGACAATTTTTTACATCAGACCAATGCCTACAAAGCGCCTGCAATGTTAAAACGTCGCCTCAGTTATTGGAGATACCCCTACATACGTTGCTGAATGGTTCCTTTTTAAATACTACCCGAAAGTGTCTCAAATCGGTCTGCTGGCACACAACATTGTAGTTTATGGATAGATCGACAATTTTTTACATCAGACCAATGCCTACAAAGCGCCTGCAATGTTAAAACGTCGCCTCAGTTATTGGAGATACCCCTACATACGTTGCTGAATGGTTCCTTTTTAAATACTACCCGAAAGTGTCTCAAATCGGTCTGCTGACACACAACATTGTAGTTTATGGATACATCGACAATTTTTTACATCAGACCAATGCCTACAAAGCGCCTGCAATGTTAAAACGTCGCCTCAGTTATTGGAGATACCCCTACATACGTTGCTGAATGGTTCCTTTTTAAATACTACCCGAAAGTGTCTCAAATCGGTCTGCTGGCACACAACATTGTAGTTTATGGATAGATCGACAATTTTTTACATCAGATTAATGCCTACAAAGCGCCTGCAATGTTAAGACGTCGGATCAGTTATTGGAGATACCCCTACATACATTGCTGAATGGTTCCTTTTTAAATACTACCCGAAAGTGTCTCAAATCGGTCTGCTGGCACACAACATTGTAGTTTATGGATAGATCGACAATTTTTTACATCAGACCAATGCCTACAAAGCGCCTGCAATTTTAAAACGTCGCCTCAGTTATTGGAGATACCCCTACATACGTTGCTGAATGGTTCCTTTTTAAATACTACCCGAAAGTGTCTCAAATCGGTCTGCTGACACACAACATTGTAGTTTATGGATAGATCGACAATTTTTTACATCAGACCAATGCCTACAAAGCGCCTGCAATGTTAAAACGTCGCCTCAGTTATTGGAGATACCCCTACATACGTTGCTGAATGGTTCCTTTTTAAATACTACCCGAAAGTGTCTCAAATCGGTCTGCTGACACACAACATTGTAGTTTATGGATACATCGACAATTTTTTGCATCAGACCAATGCCTACAAAGCGCCTGCAATGTTAAAACGTCGCCTCAGTTATTGGAGATACCCCTACATACGTTGCTGAATGGTTCCTTTTTAAATACTACCCGAAAGTGTCTCAAATCGGTCTGCTGGCACACAACATTGTAGTTTATGGATAGATCGACAATTTTTTACATCAGATTAATGCCTACAAAGCGCCTGCAATGTTAAGACGTCGGATCAGTTATTGGAGATACCCCTACATACGTTGCTGAATGGTTCCTTTTTAAATACTACCCGAAAGTGTCTCAAATCGGTCTGCTGGCACACAACATTGTAGTTTATGGATAGATCGACAATTTTTTACATCAGACCAATGCCTACAAAGCGCCTGCAATGTTAAAACGTCGCCTCAGTTATTGGAGATACCCCTACATACGTTGCTGAATGGTTCCTTTTTAAATACTACCCGAAAGTGTCCCAAATCGGTCTGCTGACACACAACACTGTAGTTTATGGATAGATCGACAATTTTTTACATCATATTAATGCCTACAAAGCGCCTGCAATGTTAAAACGTCGCCTCAGTTATTGGAGATACCCCTACATACGTTGCTGAATGGTTCCTTTTTAAATACTACCCGAAAGTGTCCCAAATCGGTCTGCTGGCACACAACATTGTAGTTTATGGATAGATCGACAATTTTTTACATCAGACCAATGCCTACAAAGCGCCTGCAATGTTAAAACGTCGCCTCAGTTATTGGAGATACCCCTACATACGTTGCTGAATGGTTCCTTTTTAAATACTACCCGAAAGTGTCTCAAATCGGTCTGCTGACACACAACATTGTAGTTTATGGATACATCGACAATTTTTTACATCAGACCAATGCCTACAAAGCGCCTGCAATGTTAAAACGTCGCCTCAGTTATTGGAGATACCCCTACATACGTTGCTGAATGGTTCCTTTTTAAATACTACCCGAAAGTGTCTCAAATCGGTCTGCTGGCACACAACATTGTAGTTTATGGATAGATCGACAATTTTTTACATCAGACCAATGCCTACAAAGCGCCTGCAATGTTAAAACGTCGCCTCAGTTATTGGAGATACCCCTACATACGTTGCTGAATGGTTCCTTTTTAAATACTACCCGAAAGTGTCTCAAATCGGTCTGCTGGCACACAACATTGTAGTTTATGGATAGATCGACAATTTTTTACATCAGACCAATGCCTACAAAGCGCCTGCAATGTTAAAACGTCGCCTCAGTTATTGGAGATACCCCTACATACGTTGCTGAATGGTTCCTTTTTAAATACTACCCGAAAGTGTCTCAAATCGGTCTGCTGACACACAACATTGTAGTTTATGGATACATCGACAATTTTTTACATCAGACCAATGCCTACAAAGCGCCTGCAATGTTAAAACGTCGCCTCAGTTATTGGAGATACCCCTACATACGTTGCTGAATGGTTCCTTTTTAAATACTACCCGAAAGTGTCTCAAATCGGTCTGCTGGCACACAACATTGTAGTTTATGGATAGATCGACAATTTTTTACATCAGATTAATGCCTACAAAGCGCCTGCAATGTTAAGACGTCGGATCAGTTATTGGAGATACCCCTACATACATTGCTGAATGGTTCCTTTTTAAATACTACCCGAAAGTGTCTCAAATCGGTCTGCTGGCACACAACATTGTAGTTTATGGATAGATCGACAATTTTTTACATCAGACCAATGCCTACAAAGCGCCTGCAATTTTAAAACGTCGCCTCAGTTATTGGAGATACCCCTACATACGTTGCTGAATGGTTCCTTTTTAAATACTACCCGAAAGTGTCTCAAATCGGTCTGCTGGCACACAACATTGTAGTTTATGGATAGATCGACAATTTTTTACATCAGACCAATGCCTACAAAGCGCCTGCAATGTTAAAACGTCGCCTCAGTTATTGGAGATACCCCTACATACGTTGCTGAATGGTTCCTTTTTAAATACTACCCGAAAGTGTCTCAAATCGGTCTGCTGACACACAACATTGTAGTTTATGGATAGATCGACAATTTTTTACATCAGACCAATGCCTACAAAGCGCCTGCAATTTTAAAACGTCGCCTCAGTTATTGGAGATACCCCTACATACGTTGCTGAATGGTTCCTTTTTAAATACTACCCGAAAGTGTCTCAAATCGGTCTGCTGGCACACAACATTGTAGTTTATGGATAGATCGACAATTTTTTACATCAGACCAATGCCTACAAAGCGCCTGCAATGTTAAAACGTCGCCTCAGTTATTGGAGATACCCCTACATACGTTGCTGAATGGTTCCTTTTTAAATACTACCCGAAAGTGTCTCAAATCGGTCTGCTGACACACAACATTGTAGTTTATGGATACATCGACAATTTTTTACATCAGACCAATGCCTACAAAGCGCCTGCAATGTTAAAACGTCGCCTCAGTTATTGGAGATACCCCTACATACGTTGCTGAATGGTTCCTTTTTAAATACTACCCGAAAGTGTCTCAAATCGGTCTGCTGGCACACAACATTGTAGTTTATGGATAGATCGACAATTTTTTACATCAGACCAATGCCTACAAAGCGCCTGCAATGTTAAAACGTCGCCTCAGTTATTGGAGATACCCCTACATACGTTGCTGAATGGTTCCTTTTTAAATACTACCCGAAAGTGTCTCAAATCGGTCTGCTGGCACACAACATTGTAGTTTATGGATAGATCGACAATTTTTTACATCAGACCAATGCCTACAAAGCGCCTGCAATGTTAAAACGTCGCCTCAGTTATTGGAGATACCCCTACATACGTTGCTGAATGGTTCCTTTTTAAATACTACCCGAAAGTGTCTCAAATCGGTCTGCTGACACACAACATTGTAGTTTATGGATACATCGACAATTTTTTACATCAGACCAATGCCTACAAAGCGCCTGCAATGTTAAAACGTCGCCTCAGTTATTGGAGATACCCCTACATACGTTGCTGAATGGTTCCTTTTTAAATACTACCCGAAAGTGTCTCAAATCGGTCTGCTGGCACACAACATTGTAGTTTATGGATAGATCGACAATTTTTTACATCAGATTAATGCCTACAAAGCGCCTGCAATGTTAAGACGTCGGATCAGTTATTGGAGATACCCCTACATACATTGATGAATGGTTCCTTTTTAAATACTACCCGAAAGTGTCTCAAATCGGTCTGCTGGCACACAACATTGTAGTTTATGGATAGATCGACAATTTTTTACATCAGACCAATGCCTACAAAGCGCCTGCAATTTTAAAACGTCGCCTCAGTTATTGGAGATACCCCTACATACGTTGCTGAATGGTTCCTTTTTAAATACTACCCGAAAGTGTCTCAAATCGGTCTGCTGGCACACAACATTGTAGTTTATGGATAGATCGACAATTTTTTACATCAGACCAATGCCTACAAAGCGCCTGCAATGTTAAAACGTCGCCTCAGTTATTGGAGATACCCCTACATACGTTGCTGAATGGTTCCTTTTTAAATACTACCCGAAAGTGTCTCAAATCGGTCTGCTGACACACAACATTGTAGTTTATGGATACATCGACAATTTTTAACATCAGACCAATGCCTACAAAGCGCCTGCAATGTTAAAACGTCGCCTCAGTTATTGGAGATACCCCTACATACGTTGCTGAATGGTTCCTTTTTAAATACTACCCGAAAGTGTCTCAAATCGGTCTGCTGGCACACAACATTGTAGTTTATGGATAGATCGACAATTTTTTACATCAGATTAATGCCTACAAAGCGCCTGCAATGTTAAGACGTCGGATCAGTTATTGGAGATACCCCTACATACATTGCTGAATGGTTCCTTTTTAAATACTACCCGAAAGTGTCTCAAATCGGTCTGCTGGCACACAACATTGTAGTTTATGGATAGATCGACAATTTTTTACATCAGACCAATGCCTACAAAGCGCCTGCAATGTTAAAACGTCGCCTCAGTTATTGGAGATACCCCTACATACGTTGCTGAATGGTTCCTTTTTAAATACTACCCGAAAGTGTCCCAAATCGGTCTGCTGACACACAACACTGTAGTTTATGGATAGATCGACAATTTTTTACATCAGATTAATGCCTACAAAGCGCCTGCAATGTTAAAACGTCGCCTCAGTTATTGGAGATACCCCTACATACGTTGCTGAATGGTTCCTTTTTAAATACTACCCGAAAGTGTCCCAAATCGGTCTGCTGGCACACAACATTGTAGTTTATGGATAGATCGACAATTTTTTACATCAGACCAATGCCTACAAAGCGCCTGCAATGTTAAAACGTCGCCTCAGTTATTGGAGATACCCCTACATACGTTGCTGAATGGTTCCTTTTTAAATACTACCCGAAAGTGTCTCAAATCGGTCTGCTGACACACAACATTGTAGTTTATGGATACATCGACAATTTTTTACATCAGACCAATGCCTACAAAGCGCCTGCAATGTTAAAACGTCGCCTCAGTTATTGGAGATACCCCTACATACGTTGCTGAATGGTTCCTTTTTAAATACTACCCGAAAGTGTCTCAAATCGGTCTGCTGGCACACAACATTGTAGTTTATGGATAGATCGACAATTTTTTACATCAGACCAATGCCTACAAAGCGCCTGCAATGTTAAAACGTCGCCTCAGTTATTGGAGATACCCCTACATACGTTGCTGAATGGTTCCTTTTTAAATACTACCCGAAAGTGTCTCAAATCGGTCTGCTGGCACACAACATTGTAGTTTATGGATAGATCGACAATTTTTTACATCAGACCAATGCCTACAAAGCGCCTGCAATGTTAAAACGTCGCCTCAGTTATTGGAGATACCCCTACATACGTTGCTGAATGGTTCCTTTTTAAATACTACCCGAAAGTGTCTCAAATCGGTCTGCTGACACACAACATTGTAGTTTATGGATACATCGACAATTTTTTACATCAGACCAATGCCTACAAAGCGCCTGCAATGTTAAAACGTCGCCTCAGTTATTGGAGATACCCCTACATACGTTGCTGAATGGTTCCTTTTTAAATACTACCCGAAAGTGTCCCAAATCGGTCTGCTGACACACAACACTGTAGTTTATGGATAGATCGACAATTTTTTACATCAGATTAATGCCTACAAAGCGCCTGCAATGTTAAAACGTCGCCTCAGTTATTGGAGATACCCCTACATACGTTGCTGAATGGTTCCTTTTTAAATACTACCCGAAAGTGTCTCAAATCGGTCTGCTGGCACACAACATTGTAGTTTATGGATAGATCGACAATTTTTTACATCAGACCAATGCCTACAAAGCGCCTGCAATGTTAAAACGTCGCCTCAGTTATTGGAGATACCCCTACATACGTTGCTGAATGGTTCCTTTTTAAATACTACCCGAAAGTGTCTCAAATCGGTCTGCTGACACACAACATTGTAGTTTATGGATACATCGACAATTTTTTACATCAGACCAATGCCTACAAAGCGCCTGCAATGTTAAAACGTCGCCTCAGTTATTGGAGATACCCCTACATACGTTGCTGAATGGTTCCTTTTTAAATACTACCCGAAAGTGTCTCAAATCGGTCTGCTGGCACACAACATTGTAGTTTATGGATAGATCGACAATTTTTTACATCAGACCAATGCCTACAAAGCGCCTGCAATGTTAAAACGTCGCCTCAGTTATTGGAGATACCCCTACATACGTTGCTGAATGGTTCCTTTTTAAATACTACCCGAAAGTGTCTCAAATCGGTCTGCTGGCACACAACATTGTAGTTTATGGATAGATCGACAATTTTTTACATCAGATTAATGCCTACAAAGCGCCTGCAATGTTAAGACGTCGGATCAGTTATAGGAGATACCCCTACATACGTTGCTGAATGGTTCCTTTTTAAATACTACCCGAAAGTGTCTCAAATCGGTCTGCTGGCACACAACATTGTAGTTTATGGATAGATCGACAATTTTTTACATCAGACCAATGCCTACAAAGCGCCTGCAATTTTAAAACGTCGCCTCAGTTATTGGAGATACCCCTACATACGTTGCTGAATGGTTCCTTTTTAAATACTACCCGAAAGTGTCCCAAATCGGTCTGCTGACACACAACACTGTAGTTTATGGATAGATCGACAATTTTTTACATCAGATTAATGCCTACAAAGCGCCTGCAATGTTAAGACGTCGGATCAGTTATTGGAGATACCCCTACATACATTGCTGAATGGTTCCTTTTTAAATACTACCCGAAAGTGTCTCAAATCGGTCTGCTGGCACACAACATTGTAGTTTATGGATAGATCGACAATTTTTTACATCAGACCAATGCCTACAAAGCGCCTGCAATTTTAAAACGTCGCCTCAGTTATTGGAGATACCCCTACATACGTTGCTGAATGGTTCCTTTTTAAATACTACCCGAAAGTGTCTCAAATCGGTCTGCTGGCACACAACATTGTAGTTTATGGATAGATCGACAATTTTTTACATCAGACCAATGCCTACAAAGCGCCTGCAATGTTAAAACGTCGCCTCAGTTATTGGAGATACCCCTACATACGTTGCTGAATGGTTCCTTTTTAAATACTACCCGAAAGTGTCTCAAATCGGTCTGCTGACACACAACATTGTAGTTTATGGATACATCGACAATTTTTAACATCAGACCAATGACTACAAAGCGCCTGCCAATGTTAAAACGTCGCCTCAGTTATTGGAGATACCCCTACATACGTTGCTGAATGGTTCCTTTTTAAATACTACCCGAAAGTGTCTCAAATCGGTCTGCTGGCACACAACATTGTAGTTTATGGATAGATCGACAATTTTTTACATCAGATTAATGCCTACAAAGCGCCTGCAATGTTAAGACGTCGGATCAGTTATTGGAGATACCCCTACATACATTGCTGAATGGTTCCTTTTTAAATACTACCCGAAAGTGTCTCAAATCGGTCTGCTGGCACACAACATTGTAGTTTATGGATAGATCGACAATTTTTTACATCAGACCAATGCCTACAAAGCGCCTGCAATTTTAAAACGTCGCCTCAGTTATTGGAGATACCCCTACATACGTTGCTGAATGGTTCCTTTTTAAATACTACCCGAAAGTGTCCCAAATCGGTCTGCTGACACACAACACTGTAGTTTATGGATAGATCGACAATTTTTTACATCAGATTAATGCCTACAAAGCGCCTGCAATGTTAAAACGTCGCCTCAGTTATTGGAGATACCCCTACATACGTTGCTGAATGGTTCCTTTTTAAATACTACCCGAAAGTGTCTCAAATCGGTCTGCTGGCACACAACATTGTAGTTTATGGATAGATCGACAATTTTTTACATCAGACCAATGCCTACAAAGCGCCTGCAATGTTAAAACGTCGCCTCAGTTATTGGAGATACCCCTACATACGTTGCTGAATGGTTCCTTTTTAAATACTACCCGAAAGTGTCTCAAATCGGTCTGCTGACACACAACATTGTAGTTTATGGATACATCGACAATTTTTTACATCAGACCAATGCCTACAAAGCGCCTGCAATGTTAAAACGTCGCCTCAGTTATTGGAGATACCCCTACATACGTTGCTGAATGGTTCCTTTTTAAATACTACCCGAAAGTGTCTCAAATCGGTCTGCTGGCACACAACATTGTAGTTTATGGATAGATCGACAATTTTTTACATCAGACCAATGCCTACAAAGCGCCTGCAATGTTAAAACGTCGCCTCAGTTATTGGAGATACCCCTACATACGTTGCTGAATGGTTCCTTTTTAAATACTACCCGAAAGTGTCTCAAATCGGTCTGCTGGCACACAACATTGTAGTTTATGGATAGATCGACAATTTTTTACATCAGATTAATGCCTACAAAGCGCCTGCAATGTTAAGACGTCGGATCAGTTATTGGAGATACCCCTACATACGTTGCTGAATGGTTCCTTTTTAAATACTACCCGAAAGTGTCTCAAATCGGTCTGCTGGCACACAACACTGTAGTTTATGGATAGATCGACAATTTTTTACATCAGACCAATGCCTACAAAGCGCCTGCAATTTTAAAACGTCGCCTCAGTTATTGGAGATACCCCTACATACGTTGCTGAATGGTTCCTTTTTAAATACTACCCGAAAGTGTCCCAAATCGGTCTGCTGACACACAACACTGTAGTTTATGGATAGATCGACAATTTTTTACATCAGATTAATGCCTACAAAGCGCCTGCAATGTTAAAACGTCGCCTCAGTTATTGGAGATACCCCTACATACGTTGCTGAATGGTTCCTTTTTAAATACTACCCGAAAGTGTCTCAAATCGGTCTGCTGACACACAACATTGTAGTTTATGGATACATCGACAATTTTTTACATCAGACCAATGCCTACAAAGCGCCTGCAATGTTAAAACGTCGCCTCAGTTATTGGAGATACCCCTACATACGTTGCTGAATGGTTCCTTTTTAAATACTACCCGAAAGTGTCTCAAATCGGTCTGCTGACACACAACATTGTAGTTTATGGATACATCGACAATTTTTTACATCAGACCAATGCCTACAAAGCGCCTGCAATGTTAAAACGTCGCCTCAGTTATTGGAGATACCCCTACATACGTTGCTGAATGGTTCCTTTTTAAATACTACCCGAAAGTGTCTCAAATCGGTCTGCTGACACACAACATTGTAGTTTATGGATACATCGACAATTTTTTACATCAGACCAATGCCTACAAAGCGCCTGCAATGTTAAAACGTCGCCTCAGTTATTGGAGATACCCCTACATACGTTGCTGAATGGTTCCTTTTTAAATACTACCCGAAAGTGTCTCAAATCGGTCTGCTGACACACAACATTGTAGTTTATGGATACATCGACAATTTTTTACATCAGACCAATGCCTACAAAGCGCCTGCAATGTTAAAACGTCGCCTCAGTTATTGGAGATACCCCTACATACGTTGCTGAATGGTTCCTTTTTAAATACTACCCGAAAGTGTCTCAAATCGGTCTGCTGGCACACAACATTGTAGTTTATGGATAGATCGACAATTTTTTACATCAGATTAATGCCTACAAAGCGCCTGCAATGTTAAGACGTCGGATCAGTTATAGGAGATACCCCTACATACGTTGCTGAATGGTTCCTTTTTAAATACTACCCGAAAGTGTCTCAAATCGGTCTGCTGGCACACAACATTGTAGTTTATGGATAGATCAACAATTTTTTACATCAGACCAATGCCTACAAAGCGCCTGCAATTTTAAAACGTCGCCTCAGTTATTGGAGATACCCCTACATACGTTGCTGAATGGTTCCTTTTTAAATACTACCCGAAAGTGTCCCAAATCGGTCTGCTGACACACAACACTGTAGTTTATGGATAGATCGACAATTTTTTACATCAGATTAATGCCTACAAAGCGCCTGCAATGTTAAGACGTCGGATCAGTTATTGGAGATACCCCTACATACATTGCTGAATGGTTCCTTTTTAAATACTACCCGAAAGTGTCTCAAATCGGTCTGCTGGCACACAACATTGTAGTTTATGGATAGATCGACAATTTTTTACATCAGACCAATGCCTACAAAGCGCCTGCAATTTTAAAACGTCGCCTCAGTTATTGGAGATACCCCTACATACGTTGCTGAATGGTTCCTTTTTAAATACTACCCGAAAGTGTCTCAAATCGGTCTGCTGGCACACAACATTGTAGTTTATGGATAGATCGACAATTTTTTACATCAGACCAATGCCTACAAAGCGCCTGCAATGTTAAAACGTCGCCTCAGTTATTGGAGATACCCCTACATACGTTGCTGAATGGTTCCTTTTTAAATACTACCCGAAAGTGTCTCAAATCGGTCTGCTGACACACAACATTGTAGTTTATGGATACATCGACAATTTTTAACATCAGACCAATGACTACAAAGCGCCTGCCAATGTTAAAACGTCGCCTCAGTTATTGGAGATACCCCTACATACGTTGCTGAATGGTTCCTTTTTAAATACTACCCGAAAGTGTCTCAAATCGGTCTGCTGGCACACAACATTGTAGTTTATGGATAGATCGACAATTTTTTACATCAGATTAATGCCTACAAAGCGCCTGCAATGTTAAGACGTCGGATCAGTTATTGGAGATACCCCTACATACATTGCTGAATGGTTCCTTTTTAAATACTACCCGAAAGTGTCTCAAATCGGTCTGCTGGCACACAACATTGTAGTTTATGGATAGATCGACAATTTTTTACATCAGACCAATGCCTACAAAGCGCCTGCAATTTTAAAACGTCGCCTCAGTTATTGGAGATACCCCTACATACGTTGCTGAATGGTTCCTTTTTAAATACTACCCGAAAGTGTCCCAAATCGGTCTGCTGACACACAACACTGTAGTTTATGGATAGATCGACAATTTTTTACATCAGATTAATGCCTACAAAGCGCCTGCAATGTTAAAACGTCGCCTCAGTTATTGGAGATACCCCTACATACGTTGCTGAATGGTTCCTTTTTAAATACTACCCGAAAGTGTCTCAAATCGGTCTGCTGGCACACAACATTGTAGTTTATGGATAGATCAACAATTTTTTACATCAGACCAATGCCTACAAAGCGCCTGCAATTTTAAAACGTCGCCTCAGTTATTGGAGATACCCCTACATACGTTGCTGAATGGTTCCTTTTTAAATACTACCCGAAAGTGTCCCAAATCGGTCTGCTGACACACAACACTGTAGTTTATGGATAGATCGACAATTTTTTACATCAGATTAATGCCTACAAAGCGCCTGCAATGTTAAGACGTCGGATCAGTTATTGGAGATACCCCTACATACATTGCTGAATGGTTCCTTTTTAAATACTACCCGAAAGTGTCTCAAATCGGTCTGCTGGCACACAACATTGTAGTTTATGGATAGATCGACAATTTTTTACATCAGACCAATGCCTACAAAGCGCCTGCAATTTTAAAACGTCGCCTCAGTTATTGGAGATACCCCTACATACGTTGCTGAATGGTTCCTTTTTAAATACTACCCGAAAGTGTCTCAAATCGGTCTGCTGGCACACAACATTGTAGTTTATGGATAGATCGACAATTTTTTACATCAGACCAATGCCTACAAAGCGCCTGCAATGTTAAAACGTCGCCTCAGTTATTGGAGATACCCCTACATACGTTGCTGAATGGTTCCTTTTTAAATACTACCCGAAAGTGTCTCAAATCGGTCTGCTGACACACAACATTGTAGTTTATGGATACATCGACAATTTTTAACATCAGACCAATGACTACAAAGCGCCTGCCAATGTTAAAACGTCGCCTCAGTTATTGGAGATACCCCTACATACGTTGCTGAATGGTTCCTTTTTAAATACTACCCGAAAGTGTCTCAAATCGGTCTGCTGGCACACAACATTGTAGTTTATGGATAGATCGACAATTTTTTACATCAGATTAATGCCTACAAAGCGCCTGCAATGTTAAGACGTCGGATCAGTTATTGGAGATACCCCTACATACATTGCTGAATGGTTCCTTTTTAAATACTACCCGAAAGTGTCTCAAATCGGTCTGCTGGCACACAACATTGTAGTTTATGGATAGATCGACAATTTTTTACATCAGACCAATGCCTACAAAGCGCCTGCAATTTTAAAACGTCGCCTCAGTTATTGGAGATACCCCTACATACGTTGCTGAATGGTTCCTTTTTAAATACTACCCGAAAGTGTCCCAAATCGGTCTGCTGACACACAACACTGTAGTTTATGGATAGATCGACAATTTTTTACATCAGATTAATGCCTACAAAGCGCCTGCAATGTTAAAACGTCGCCTCAGTTATTGGAGATACCCCTACATACGTTGCTGAATGGTTCCTTTTTAAATACTACCCGAAAGTGTCTCAAATCGGTCTGCTGACACACAACATTGTAGTTTATGGATACATCGACAATTTTTTACATCAGACCAATGCCTACAAAGCGCCTGCAATGTTAAAACGTCGCCTCAGTTATTGGAGATACCCCTACATACGTTGCTGAATGGTTCCTTTTTAAATACTACCCGAAAGTGTCTCAAATCGGTCTGCTGGCACACAACATTGTAGTTTATGGATAGATCGACAATTTTTTACATCAGACCAATGCCTACAAAGCGCCTGCAATGTTAAAACGTCGCCTCAGTTATTGGAGATACCCCTACATACGTTGCTGAATGGTTCCTTTTTAAATACTACCCGAAAGTGTCTCAAATCGGTCTGCTGGCACACAACATTGTAGTTTATGGATAGATCGACAATTTTTTACATCAGATTAATGCCTACAAAGCGCCTGCAATGTTAAGACGTCGGATCAGTTATAGGAGATACCCCTACATACGTTGCTGAATGGTTCCTTTTTAAATACTACCCGAAAGTGTCTCAAATCGGTCTGCTGGCACACAACATTGTAGTTTATGGATAGATCGACAATTTTTTACATCAGACCAATGCCTACAAAGCGCCTGCAATGTTAAAACGTCGCCTCAGTTATTGGAGATACCCCTACATACGTTGCTGAATGGTTCCTTTTTAAATACTACCCGAAAGTGTCTCAAATCGGTCTGCTGACACACAACATTGTAGTTTATGGATACATCGACAATTTTTAACATCAGACCAATGACTACAAAGCGCCTGCCAATGTTAAAACGTCGCCTCAGTTATTGGAGATACCCCTACATACGTTGCTGAATGGTTCCTTTTTAAATACTACCCGAAAGTGTCTCAAATCGGTCTGCTGGCACACAACATTGTAGTTTATGGATAGATCGACAATTTTTTACATCAGATTAATGCCTACAAAGCGCCTGCAATGTTAAGACGTCGGATCAGTTATTGGAGATACCCCTACATACATTGCTGAATGGTTCCTTTTTAAATACTACCCGAAAGTGTCTCAAATCGGTCTGCTGGCACACAACATTGTAGTTTATGGATAGATCGACAATTTTTTACATCAGACCAATGCCTACAAAGCGCCTGCAATTTTAAAACGTCGCCTCAGTTATTGGAGATACCCCTACATACGTTGCTGAATGGTTCCTTTTTAAATACTACCCGAAAGTGTCCCAAATCGGTCTGCTGACACACAACACTGTAGTTTATGGATAGATCGACAATTTTTTACATCAGATTAATGCCTACAAAGCGCCTGCAATGTTAAAACGTCGCCTCAGTTATTGGAGATACCCCTACATACGTTGCTGAATGGTTCCTTTTTAAATACTACCCGAAAGTGTCTCAAATCGGTCTGCTGACACACAACATTGTAGTTTATGGATACATCGACAATTTTTTACATCAGACCAATGCCTACAAAGCGCCTGCAATGTTAAAACGTCGCCTCAGTTATTGGAGATACCCCTACATACGTTGCTGAATGGTTCCTTTTTAAATACTACCCGAAAGTGTCTCAAATCGGTCTGCTGGCACACAACATTGTAGTTTATGGATAGATCGACAATTTTTTACATCAGACCAATGCCTACAAAGCGCCTGCAATGTTAAAACGTCGCCTCAGTTATTGGAGATACCCCTACATACGTTGCTGAATGGTTCCTTTTTAAATACTACCCGAAAGTGTCTCAAATCGGTCTGCTGGCACACAACATTGTAGTTTATGGATAGATCGACAATTTTTTACATCAGATTAATGCCTACAAAGCGCCTGCAATGTTAAGACGTCGGATCAGTTATAGGAGATACCCCTACATACGTTGCTGAATGGTTCCTTTTTAAATACTACCCGAAAGTGTCTCAAATCGGTCTGCTGGCACACAACATTGTAGTTTATGGATAGATCGACAATTTTTTACATCAGACCAATGCCTACAAAGCGCCTGCAATTTTAAAACGTCGCCTCAGTTATTGGAGATACCCCTACATACGTTGCTGAATGGTTCCTTTTTAAATACTACCCGAAAGTGTCCCAAATCGGTCTGCTGACACACAACACTGTAGTTTATGGATAGATCGACAATTTTTTACATCAGATTAATGCCTACAAAGCGCCTGCAATGTTAAGACGTCGGATCAGTTATTGGAGATACCCCTACATACATTGCTGAATGGTTCCTTTTTAAATACTACCCGAAAGTGTCTCAAATCGGTCTGCTGGCACACAACATTGTAGTTTATGGATAGATCGACAATTTTTTACATCAGACCAATGCCTACAAAGCGCCTGCAATTTTAAAACGTCGCCTCAGTTATTGGAGATACCCCTACATACGTTGCTGAATGGTTCCTTTTTAAATACTACCCGAAAGTGTCTCAAATCGGTCTGCTGGCACACAACATTGTAGTTTATGGATAGATCGACAATTTTTTACATCAGACCAATGCCTACAAAGCGCCTGCAATGTTAAAACGTCGCCTCAGTTATTGGAGATACCCCTACATACGTTGCTGAATGGTTCCTTTTTAAATACTACCCGAAAGTGTCTCAAATCGGTCTGCTGACACACAACATTGTAGTTTATGGATACATCGACAATTTTTAACATCAGACCAATGACTACAAAGCGCCTGCCAATGTTAAAACGTCGCCTCAGTTATTGGAGATACCCCTACATACGTTGCTGAATGGTTCCTTTTTAAATACTACCCGAAAGTGTCTCAAATCGGTCTGCTGGCACACAACATTGTAGTTTATGGATAGATCGACAATTTTTTACATCAGATTAATGCCTACAAAGCGCCTGCAATGTTAAGACGTCGGATCAGTTATTGGAGATACCCCTACATACATTGCTGAATGGTTCCTTTTTAAATACTACCCGAAAGTGTCTCAAATCGGTCTGCTGGCACACAACATTGTAGTTTATGGATAGATCGACAATTTTTTACATCAGACCAATGCCTACAAAGCGCCTGCAATTTTAAAACGTCGCCTCAGTTATTGGAGATACCCCTACATACGTTGCTGAATGGTTCCTTTTTAAATACTACCCGAAAGTGTCCCAAATCGGTCTGCTGACACACAACACTGTAGTTTATGGATAGATCGACAATTTTTTACATCAGATTAATGCCTACAAAGCGCCTGCAATGTTAAAACGTCGCCTCAGTTATTGGAGATACCCCTACATACGTTGCTGAATGGTTCCTTTTTAAATACTACCCGAAAGTGTCTCAAATCGGTCTGCTGGCACACAACATTGTAGTTTATGGATAGATCGACAATTTTTTACATCAGACCAATGCCTACAAAGCGCCTGCAATGTTAAAACGTCGCCTCAGTTATTGGAGATACCCCTACATACGTTGCTGAATGGTTCCTTTTTAAATACTACCCGAAAGTGTCTCAAATCGGTCTGCTGACACACAACATTGTAGTTTATGGATACATCGACAATTTTTTACATCAGACCAATGCCTACAAAGCGCCTGCAATGTTAAAACGTCGCCTCAGTTATTGGAGATACCCCTACATACGTTGCTGAATGGTTCCTTTTTAAATACTACCCGAAAGTGTCTCAAATCGGTCTGCTGGCACACAACATTGTAGTTTATGGATAGATCGACAATTTTTTACATCAGACCAATGCCTACAAAGCGCCTGCAATGTTAAAACGTCGCCTCAGTTATTGGAGATACCCCTACATACGTTGCTGAATGGTTCCTTTTTAAATACTACCCGAAAGTGTCTCAAATCGGTCTGCTGGCACACAACATTGTAGTTTATGGATAGATCGACAATTTTTTACATCAGATTAATGCCTACAAAGCGCCTGCAATGTTAAGACGTCGGATCAGTTATTGGAGATACCCCTACATACGTTGCTGAATGGTTCCTTTTTAAATACTACCCGAAAGTGTCTCAAATCGGTCTGCTGGCACACAACACTGTAGTTTATGGATAGATCGACAATTTTTTACATCAGACCAATGCCTACAAAGCGCCTGCAATTTTAAAACGTCGCCTCAGTTATTGGAGATACCCCTACATACGTTGCTGAATGGTTCCTTTTTAAATACTACCCGAAAGTGTCCCAAATCGGTCTGCTGACACACAACACTGTAGTTTATGGATAGATCGACAATTTTTTACATCAGATTAATGCCTACAAAGCGCCTGCAATGTTAAAACGTCGCCTCAGTTATTGGAGATACCCCTACATACGTTGCTGAATGGTTCCTTTTTAAATACTACCCGAAAGTGTCTCAAATCGGTCTGCTGGCACACAACATTGTAGTTTATGGATACATCGACAATTTTTTACATCAGACCAATGCCTACAAAGCGCCTGCAATGTTAAAACGTCGCCTCAGTTATTGGAGATACCCCTACATACGTTGCTGAATGGTTCCTTTTTAAATACTACCCGAAAGTGTCTCAAATCGGTCTGCTGACACACAACATTGTAGTTTATGGATACATCGACAATTTTTTACATCAGACCAATGCCTACAAAGCGCCTGCAATGTTAAAACGTCGCCTCAGTTATTGGAGATACCCCTACATACGTTGCTGAATGGTTCCTTTTTAAATACTACCCGAAAGTGTCTCAAATCGGTCTGCTGGCACACAACATTGTAGTTTATGGATAGATCGACAATTTTTTACATCAGACCAATGCCTACAAAGCGCCTGCAATGTTAAAACGTCGCCTCAGTTATTGGAGATACCCCTACATACGTTGCTGAATGGTTCCTTTTTAAATACTACCCGAAAGTGTCTCAAATCGGTCTGCTGACACAGAACATTGTAGTTTATGGATACATCGACAATTTTTTACATCAGACCAATGCCTACAAAGCGCCTGCAATGTTAAAACGTCGCCTCAGTTATTGGAGATACCCCTACATACGTTGCTGAATGGTTCCTTTTTAAATACTACCCGAAAGTGTCTCAAATCGGTCTGCTGGCACACAACATTGTAGTTTATGGATAGATCGACAATTTTTTACATCAGATTAATGCCTACAAAGCGCCTGCAATGTTAAGACGTCGGATCAGTTATTGGAGATACCCCTACACACGTTGCTGAATGGTTCCTTTTTAAATACTACCCGAAAGTGTCTCAAATCGGTCTGCTGACACACAACATTGTAGTTTATGGATACATCGACAATTTTTTACATCAGACCAATGCCTACAAAGCGCCTGCAATGTTAAAACGTCGCCTCAGTTATTGGAGATACCCCTACATACGTTGCTGAATGGTTCCTTTTTAAATACTACCCGAAAGTGTCTCAAATCGGTCTGCTGGCACACAACATTGTAGTTTATGGATAGATCGACAATTTTTTACATCAGACCAATGCCTACAAAGCGCCTGCAATGTTAAAACGTCGCCTCAGTTATTGGAGATACCCCTACATACGTTGCTGAATGGTTCCTTTTTAAATACTACCCGAAAGTGTCTCAAATCGGTCTGCTGGCACACAACATTGTAGTTTATGGATAGATCGACAATTTTTTACATCAGACCAATGCCTACAAAGCGCCTGCAATGTTAAAACGTCGCCTCAGTTATTGGAGATACCCCTACATACGTTGCTGAATGGTTCCTTTTTAAATACTACCCGAAAGTGTCTCAAATCGGTCTGCTGACACACAACATTGTAGTTTATGGATACATCGACAATTTTTTACATCAGACCAATGCCTACAAAGCGCCTGCAATGTTAAAACGTCGCCTCAGTTATTGGAGATACCCCTACATACGTTGCTGAATGGTTCCTTTTTAAATACTACCCGAAAGTGTCCCAAATCGGTCTGCTGACACACAACACTGTAGTTTATGGATAGATCGACAATTTTTTACATCAGATTAATGCCTACAAAGCGCCTGCAATGTTAAAACGTCGCCTCAGTTATTGGAGATACCCCTACATACGTTGCTGAATGGTTCCTTTTTAAATACTACCCGAAAGTGTCCCAAATCGGTCTGCTGGCACACAACATTGTAGTTTATGGATAGATCGACAATTTTTTACATCAGACCAATGCCTACAAAGCGCCTGCAATGTTAAAACGTCGCCTCAGTTATTGGAGATACCCCTACATACGTTGCTGAATGGTTCCTTTTTAAATACTACCCGAAAGTGTCTCAAATCGGTCTGCTGACACACAACATTGTAGTTTATGGATACATCGACAATTTTTTACATCAGACCAATGCCTACAAAGCGCCTGCAATGTTAAAACGTCGCCTCAGTTATTGGAGATACCCCTACATACGTTGCTGAATGGTTCCTTTTTAAATACTACCCGAAAGTGTCTCAAATCGGTCTGCTGGCACACAACATTGTAGTTTATGGATAGATCGACAATTTTTTACATCAGACCAATGCCTACAAAGCGCCTGCAATGTTAAAACGTCGCCTCAGTTATTGGAGATACCCCTACATACGTTGCTGAATGGTTCCTTTTTAAATACTACCCGAAAGTGTCTCAAATCGGTCTGCTGGCACACAACATTGTAGTTTATGGATAGATCGACAATTTTTTACATCAGACCAATGCCTACAAAGCGCCTGCAATGTTAAAACGTCGCCTCAGTTATTGGAGATACCCCTACATACGTTGCTGAATGGTTCCTTTTTAAATACTACCCGAAAGTGTCTCAAATCGGTCTGCTGACACACAACATTGTAGTTTATGGATACATCGACAATTTTTTACATCAGACCAATGCCTACAAAGCGCCTGCAATGTTAAAACGTCGCCTCAGTTATTGGAGATACCCCTACATACGTTGCTGAATGGTTCCTTTTTAAATACTACCCGAAAGTGTCTCAAATCGGTCTGCTGACACACAACATTGTAGTTTATGGATACATCGACAATTTTTTACATCAGACCAATGCCTACAAAGCGCCTGCAATGTTAAAACGTCGCCTCAGTTATTGGAGATACCCCTACATACGTTGCTGAATGGTTCCTTTTTAAATACTACCCGAAAGTGTCTCAAATCGGTCTGCTGGCACACAACATTGTAGTTTATGGATAGATCGACAATTTTTTACATCAGACCAATGCCTACAAAGCGCCTGCAATGTTAAAACGTCGCCTCAGTTATTGGAGATACCCCTACATACGTTGCTGAATGGTTCCTTTTTAAATACTACCCGAAAGTGTCTCAAATCGGTCTGCTGGCACACAACATTGTAGTTTATGGATAGATCGACAATTTTTTACATCAGACCAATGCCTACAAAGCGCCTGCAATGTTAAAACGTCGCCTCAGTTATTGGAGATACCCCTACATACGTTGCTGAATGGTTCCTTTTTAAATACTACCCGAAAGTGTCTCAAATCGGTCTGCTGACACACAACACTGTAGTTTATGGATACATCGACAATTTTTTACATCAGACCAATGCCTACAAAGCGCCTGCAATGTTAAAACGTCGCCTCAGTTATTGGAGATACCCCTACATACGTTGCTGAATGGTTCCTTTTTAAATACTACCCGAAAGTGTCTCAAATCGGTCTGCTGGCACACAACATTGTAGTTTATGGATAGATCGACAATTTTTTACATCAGATTAATGCCTACAAAGCGCCTGCAATGTTAAGACGTCGGATCAGTTATTGGAGATACCCCTACATACATTGCTGAATGGTTCCTTTTTAAATACTACCCGAAAGTGTCTCAAATCGGTCTGCTGGCACACAACATTGTAGTTTATGGATAGATCGACAATTTTTTACATCAGACCAATGCCTACAAAGCGCCTGCAATTTTAAAACGTCGCCTCAGTTATTGGAGATACCCCTACATACGTTGCTGAATGGTTCCTTTTTAAATACTACCCGAAAGTGTCTCAAATCGGTCTGCTGGCACACAACATTGTAGTTTATGGGTAGATCGACAATTTTTTACATCAGACCAATGCCTACAAAGCGCCTGCAATGTTAAAACGTCGCCTCAGTTATTGGAGATACCCCTACATACGTTGCTGAATGGTTCCTTTTTAAATACTACCCGAAAGTGTCTCAAATCGGTCTGCTGACACACAACATTGTAGTTTATGGATACATCGACAATTTTTAACATCAGACCAATGCCTACAAAGCGCCTGCAATGTTAAAACGTCGCCTCAGTTATTGGAGATACCCCTACATACGTTGCTGAATGGTTCCTTTTTAAATACTACCCGAAAGTGTCTCAAATCGGTCTGCTGGCACACAACATTGTAGTTTATGGATAGATCGACAATTTTTTACATCAGATTAATGCCTACAAAGCGCCTGCAATGTTAAGACGTCGGATCAGTTATTGGAGATACCCCTACATACATTGCTGAATGGTTCCTTTTTAAATACTACCCGAAAGTGTCTCAAATCGGTCTGCTGGCACACAACATTGTAGTTTATGGATAGATCGACAATTTTTTACATCAGACCAATGCCTACAAAGCGCCTGCAATTTTAAAACGTCGCCTCAGTTATTGGAGATACCCCTACATACGTTGCTGAATGGTTCCTTTTTAAATACTACCCGAAAGTGTCCCAAATCGGTCTGCTGACACACAACACTGTAGTTTATGGATAGATCGACAATTTTTTACATCAGATTAATGCCTACAAAGCGCCTGCAATGTTAAAACGTCGCCTCAGTTATTGGAGATACCCCTACATACGTTGCTGAATGGTTCCTTTTTAAATACTACCCGAAAGTGTCTCAAATCGGTCTGCTGGCACACAACATTGTAGTTTATGGATAGATCGACAATTTTTTACATCAGACCAATGCCTACAAAGCGCCTGCAATGTTAAAACGTCGCCTCAGTTATTGGAGATACCCCTACATACGTTGCTGAATGGTTCCTTTTTAAATACTACCCGAAAGTGTCTCAAATCGGTCTGCTGACACACAACATTGTAGTTTATGGATACATCGACAATTTTTTACATCAGACCAATGCCTACAAAGCGCCTGCAATGTTAAAACGTCGCCTCAGTTATTGGAGATACCCCTACATACGTTGCTGAATGGTTCCTTTTTAAATACTACCCGAAAGTGTCTCAAATCGGTCTGCTGACACACAACATTGTAGTTTATGGATAGATCGACAATTTTTTACATCAGACCAATGCCTACAAAGCGCCTGCAATGTTAAAACGTCGCCTCAGTTATTGGAGATACCCCTACATGCGTTGCTGAATGGTTCCTTTTTAAATACTACCCGAAAGTGTCTCAAATCGGTCTGCTGGCACACAACATTGTAGTTTATGGATAGATCGACAATTTTTTACATCAGATTAATGCCTACAAAGCGCCTGCAATGTTAAGACGTCGGATCAGTTATTGGAGATACCCCTACATACGTTGCTGAATGGTTCCTTTTTAAATACTACCCGAAAGTGTCTCAAATCGGTCTGCTGGCACACAACATTGTAGTTTATGGATAGATCGACAATTTTTTACATCAGACCAATGCCTACAAAGCGCCTGCAATTTTAAAACGTCGCCTCAGTTATTGGAGATACCCCTACATACGTTGCTGAATGGTTCCTTTTTAAATACTACCCGAAAGTGTCCCAAATCGGTCTGCTGACACACAACACTGTAGTTTATGGATAGATCGACAATTTTTTACATCAGATTAATGCCTACAAAGCGCCTGCAATGTTAAAACGTCGCCTCAGTTATTGGAGATACCCCTACATACGTTGCTGAATGGTTCCTTTTTAAATACTACCCGAAAGTGTCTCAAATCGGTCTGCTGGCACACAACATTGTAGTTTATGGATAGATCGACAATTTTTTACATCAGACCAATGCCTACAAAGCGCCTGCAATGTTAAAACGTCGCCTCAGTTATTGGAGATACCCCTACATACGTTGCTGAATGGTTCCTTTTTAAATACTACCCGAAAGTGTCCCAAATCGGTCTGCTGGCACACAACATTGTAGTTTATGGATAGATCGACAATTTTTTACATCAGATTAATGCCTACAAAGCGCCTGCAATGTTAAGACGTCGGATCAGTTATTGGAGATACCCCTACACACGTTGCTGAATGGTTCCTTTTTAAATACTACCCGAAAGTGTCTCAAATCGGTCTGCTGACACACAACATTGTAGTTTATGGATACATCGACAATTTTTAACATCAGACCAATGCCTACAAAGCGCCTGCAATGTTAAAACGTCGCCTCAGTTATTGGAGATACCCCTACATACGTTGCTGAATGGTTCCTTTTTAAATACTACCCGAAAGTGTCTCAAATCGGTCTGCTGGCACACAACATTGTAGTTTATGGATAGATCGACAATTTTTTACATCAGATTAATGCCTACAAAGCGCCTGCAATGTTAAGACGTCGGATCAGTTATTGGAGATACCCCTACACACGTTGCTGAATGGTTCCTTTTTAAATACTACCCGAAAGTGTCTCAAATCGGTCTGCTGGCACACAACATTGTAGTTTATGGATAGATCGACAATTTTTTACATCAGACCAATGCCTACAAAGCGCCTGCAATGTTAAAACGTCGCCTCAGTTATTGGAGATACCCCTACATACATTGCTGAATGGTTCCTTTTTAAATACTACCCGAAAGTGTCCCAAATCGGTCTGCTGACACACAACACTGTAGTTTATGGATAGATCGACAATTTTTTACATCAGATTAATGCCTACAAAGCGCCTGCAATGTTAAAACGTCGCCTCAGTTATTGGAGATACCCCTACATACGTTGCTGAATGGTTCCTTTTTAAATACTACCCGAAAGTGTCCCAAATCGGTCTGCTGGCACACAACATTGTAGTTTATGGATAGATCGACAATTTTTTACATCAGACCAATGCCTACAAAGCGCCTGCAATGTTAAAACGTCGCCTCAGTTATTGGAGATACCCCTACATACGTTGCTGAATGGTTCCTTTTTAAATACTACCCGAAAGTGTCTCAAATCGGTCTGCTGACACACAACATTGTAGTTTATGGATACATCGACAATTTTTTACATCAGACCAATGCCTACAAAGCGCCTGCAATGTTAAAACGTCGCCTCAGTTATTGGAGATACCCCTACATACGTTGCTGAATGGTTCCTTTTTAAATACTACCCGAAAGTGTCTCAAATCGGTCTGCTGGCACACAACATTGTAGTTTATGGATAGATCGACAATTTTTTACATCAGACCAATGCCTACAAAGCGCCTGCAATGTTAAAACGTCGCCTCAGTTATTGGAGATACCCCTACATACGTTGCTGAATGGTTCCTTTTTAAATACTACCCGAAAGTGTCTCAAATCGGTCTGCTGGCACACAACATTGTAGTTTATGGATAGATCGACAATTTTTTACATCAGACCAATGCCTACAAAGCGCCTGCAATGTTAAAACGTCGCCTCAGTTATTGGAGATACCCCTACATACGTTGCTGAATGGTTCCTTTTTAAATACTACCCGAAAGTGTCTCAAATCGGTCTGCTGACACACAACATTGTAGTTTATGGATACATCGACAATTTTTTACATCAGACCAATGCCTACAAAGCGCCTGCAATGTTAAAACGTCGCCTCAGTTATTGGAGATACCCCTACATACGTTGCTGAATGGTTCCTTTTTAAATACTACCCGAAAGTGTCTCAAATCGGTCTGCTGGCACACAACATTGTAGTTTATGGATAGATCGACAATTTTTTACATCAGATTAATGCCTACAAAGCGCCTGCAATGTTAAGACGTCGGATCAGTTATTGGAGATACCCCTACATACATTGCTGAATGGTTCCTTTTTAAATACTACCCGAAAGTGTCTCAAATCGGTCTGCTGGCACACAACATTGTAGTTTATGGATAGATCGACAATTTTTTACATCAGACCAATGCCTACAAAGCGCCTGCAATTTTAAAACGTCGCCTCAGTTATTGGAGATACCCCTACATACGTTGCTGAATGGTTCCTTTTTAAATACTACCCGAAAGTGTCTCAAATCGGTCTGCTGGCACACAACATTGTAGTTTATGGATAGATCGACAATTTTTTACATCAGACCAATGCCTACAAAGCGCCTGCAATTTTAAAACGTCGCCTCAGTTATTGGAGATACCCCTACATACGTTGCTGAATGGTTCCTTTTTAAATACTACCCGAAAGTGTCCCAAATCGGTCTGCTGACACACAACACTGTAGTTTATGGATAGATCGACAATTTTTTACATCAGATTAATGCCTACAAAGCGCCTGCAATGTTAAAACGTCGCCTCAGTTATTGGAGATACCCCTACATACGTTGCTGAATGGTTCCTTTTTAAATACTACCCGAAAGTGTCTCAAATCGGTCTGCTGGCACACAACATTGTAGTTTATGGATAGATCGACAATTTTTTACATCAGACCAATGCCTACAAAGCGCCTGCAATGTTAAAACGTCGCCTCAGTTATTGGAGATACCCCTACATACGTTGCTGAATGGTTCCTTTTTAAATACTACCCGAAAGTGTCTCAAATCGGTCTGCTGACACACAACATTGTAGTTTATGGATACATCGACAATTTTTTACATCAGACCAATGCCTACAAAGCGCCTGCAATGTTAAAACGTCGCCTCAGTTATTGGAGATACCCCTACATACGTTGCTGAATGGTTCCTTTTTAAATACTACCCGAAAGTGTCTCAAATCGGTCTGCTGGCACACAACATTGTAGTTTATGGATAGATCGACAATTTTTTACATCAGACCAATGCCTACAAAGCGCCTGCAATGTTAAAACGTCGCCTCAGTTATTGGAGATACCCCTACATACGTTGCTGAATGGTTCCTTTTTAAATACTACCCGAAAGTGTCTCAAATCGGTCTGCTGACACACAACATTGTAGTTTATGGATAGATCGACAATTTTTTACATCAGACCAATGCCTACAAAGCGCCTGCAATGTTAAAACGTCGCCTCAGTTATTGGAGATACCCCTACATACGTTGCTGAATGGTTCCTTTTTAAATACTACCCGAAAGTGTCTCAAATCGGTCTGCTGGCACACAACATTGTAGTTTATGGATAGATCGACAATTTTTTACATCAGACCAATGCCTACAAAGCGCCTGCAATGTTAAAACGTCGCCTCAGTTATTGGAGATACCCCTACATACGTTGCTGAATGGTTCCTTTTTAAATACTACCCGAAAGTGTCTCAAATCGGTCTGCTGACACACAACATTGTAGTTTATGGATACATCGACAATTTTTTACATCAGACCAATGCCTACAAAGCGCCTGCAATGTTAAAACGTCGCCTCAGTTATTGGAGATACCCCTACATACGTTGCTGAATGGTTCCTTTTTAAATACTACCCGAAAGTGTCTCAAATCGGTCTGCTGGCACACAACATTGTAGTTTATGGATAGATCGACAATTTTTTACATCAGATTAATGCCTACAAAGCGCCTGCAATGTTAAGACGTCGGATCAGTTATTGGAGATACCCCTACACACGTTGCTGAATGGTTCCTTTTTAAATACTACCCGAAAGTGTCCCAAATCGGTCTGCTGACACACAACACTGTAGTTTATGGATAGATCGACAATTTTTTACATCAGATTAATGCCTACAAAGCGCCTGCAATGTTAAAACGTCGCCTCAGTTATTGGAGATACCCCTACATACGTTGCTGAATGGTTCCTTTTTAAATACTACCCGAAAGTGTCCCAAATCGGTCTGCTGGCACACAACATTGTAGTTTATGGATAGATCGACAATTTTTTACATCAGATTAATGCCTACAAAGCGCCTGCAATGTTAAGACGTCGGATCAGTTATTGGAGATACCCCTACACACGTTGCTGAATGGTTCCTTTTTAAATACTACCCGAAAGTGTCTCAAATCGGTCTGCTGGCACACAACATTGTAGTTTATGGATAGATCGACAATTTTTTACATCAGACCAATGCCTACAAAGCGCCTGCAATGTTAAAACGTCGCCTCAGTTATTGGAGATACCCCTACATACATTGCTGAATGGTTCCTTTTTAAATACTACCCGAAAGTGTCCCAAATCGGTCTGCTGACACACAACACTGTAGTTTATGGATAGATCGACAATTTTTTACATCAGATTAATGCCTACAAAGCGCCTGCAATGTTAAAACGTCGCCTCAGTTATTGGAGATACCCCTACATACGTTGCTGAATGGTTCCTTTTTAAATACTACCCGAAAGTGTCCCAAATCGGTCTGCTGGCACACAACATTGTAGTTTATGGATAGATCGACAATTTTTTACATCAGACCAATGCCTACAAAGCGCCTGCAATGTTAAAACGTCGCCTCAGTTATTGGAGATACCCCTACATACGTTGCTGAATGGTTCCTTTTTAAATACTACCCGAAAGTGTCTCAAATCGGTCTGCTGACACACAACATTGTAGTTTATGGATACATCGACAATTTTTTACATCAGACCAATGCCTACAAAGCGCCTGCAATGTTAAAACGTCGCCTCAGTTATTGGAGATACCCCTACATACGTTGCTGAATGGTTCCTTTTTAAATACTACCCGAAAGTGTCTCAAATCGGTCTGCTGGCACACAACATTGTAGTTTATGGATAGATCGACAATTTTTTACATCAGACCAATGCCTACAAAGCGCCTGCAATGTTAAAACGTCGCCTCAGTTATTGGAGATACCCCTACATACGTTGCTGAATGGTTCCTTTTTAAATACTACCCGAAAGTGTCTCAAATCGGTCTGCTGGCACACAACATTGTAGTTTATGGATAGATCGACAATTTTTTACATCAGACCAATGCCTACAAAGCGCCTGCAATGTTCAAACGTCGCCTCAGTTATTGGAGATACCCCTACATACGTTGCTGAATGGTTCCTTTTTAAATACTACCCGAAAGTGTCTCAAATCGGTCTGCTGACACACAACATTGTAGTTTATGGATACATCGACAATTTTTTACATCAGACCAATGCCTACAAAGCGCCTGCAATGTTAAAACGTCGCCTCAGTTATTGGAGATACCCCTACATACGTTGCTGAATGGTTCCTTTTTAAATACTACCCGAAAGTGTCTCAAATCGGTCTGCTGGCACACAACATTGTAGTTTATGGATAGATCGACAATTTTTTACATCAGATTAATGCCTACAAAGCGCCTGCAATGTTAAGACGTCGGATCAGTTATTGGAGATACCCCTACATACATTGCTGAATGGTTCCTTTTTAAATACTACCCGAAAGTGTCTCAAATCGGTCTGCTGGCACACAACATTGTAGTTTATGGATAGATCGACAATTTTTTACATCAGACCAATGCCTACAAAGCGCCTGCAATTTTAAAACGTCGCCTCAGTTATTGGAGATACCCCTACATACGTTGCTGAATGGTTCCTTTTTAAATACTACCCGAAAGTGTCTCAAATCGGTCTGCTGGCACACAACATTGTAGTTTATGGATAGATCGACAATTTTTTACATCAGACCAATGCCTACAAAGCGCCTGCAATGTTAAAACGTCGCCTCAGTTATTGGAGATACCCCTACATACGTTGCTGAATGGTTCCTTTTTAAATACTACCCGAAAGTGTCTCAAATCGGTCTGCTGACACACAACATTGTAGTTTATGGATACATCGACAATTTTTAACATCAGACCAATGCCTACAAAGCGCCTGCAATGTTAAAACGTCGCCTCAGTTATTGGAGATACCCCTACATACGTTGCTGAATGGTTCCTTTTTAAATACTACCCGAAAGTGTCTCAAATCGGTCTGCTGGCACACAACATTGTAGTTTATGGATAGATCGACAATTTTTTACATCAGATTAATGCCTACAAAGCGCCTGCAATGTTAAGACGTCGGATCAGTTATTGGAGATACCCCTACATACATTGCTGAATGGTTCCTTTTTAAATACTACCCGAAAGTGTCTCAAATCGGTCTGCTGGCACACAACATTGTAGTTTATGGATAGATCGACAATTTTTTACATCAGACCAATGCCAACAAAGCGCCTGCAATTTTAAAACGTCGCCTCAGTTATTGGAGATACCCCTACATACGTTGCTGAATGGTTCCTTTTTAAATACTACCCGAAAGTGTCCCAAATCGGTCTGCTGACACACAACACTGTAGTTTATGGATAGATCGACAATTTTTTACATCAGATTAATGCCTACAAAGCGCCTGCAATGTTAAAACGTCGCCTCAGTTATTGGAGATACCCCTACATACGTTGCTGAATGGTTCCTTTTTAAATACTACCCGAAAGTGTCTCAAATCGGTCTGCTGGCACACAACATTGTAGTTTATGGATAGATCGACAATTTTTTACATCAGACCAATGCCTACAAAGCGCCTGCAATGTTAAAACGTCGCCTCAGTTATTGGAGATACCCCTACATACGTTGCTGAATGGTTCCTTTTTAAATACTACCCGAAAGTGTCTCAAATCGGTCTGCTGGCACACAACATTGTAGTTTATGGATAGATCGACAATTTTTTACATCAGACCAATGCCTACAAAGCGCCTGCAATGTTCAAACGTCGCCTCAGTTATTGGAGATACCCCTACATACGTTGCTGAATGGTTCCTTTTTAAATACTACCCGAAAGTGTCTCAAATCGGTCT